>NC_080723.1:25700399-25740399 GCF_019097595.1 Hemibagrus wyckioides
CGACTGTCATTGGCTGGGGAATAAAAAACGTGAGTCCTGAAAGGCATGTTCTTCTTCTCCGTGTTCTGAGAGAGATTGATGGTGATGTGATGCTAACTGATTCAAGTTTATCTTTAGCTCCTCTTAGCTTTCAGTACGCTAACCTTGAGTAAACCACACCATCACCTCATTCATGATGGAACTCAGATGGTGTTTTCTGTCTCTGGTCTGTCCTGTAGGTCACTGCCCGAGTGAGCATCGCTACAGAGAGTGGATCTTTGGACAGTTTTTGCTCTGGATGCTGAAGGACTTTGTGATAGGTCTCGTGAAATCTGTATTTTACGTCACAGAGAGTGTTGGACATAAGCATGCGCTGAGATTCTACAGACGACACATTTGGACCAGACTGCAGGACCAGGCCTTCAGGTACAGGTCCATAACTACTGCGGTGATTATTGATTTTTTATAAGTAATTATTATGTCTAAATAAAGGCTGATGCAGCAGTCATTGTGATGTAGAAGAACATGTCTGCTGTTAAAAGCACACAGTGTCATACCAGGAAAGGGGTCACAGGTCCGAGGAGGGACAGAAAGGAATTCTACCCCTCTTCTTCTTCTTCTTTGGGCTTTTCCCTTCAGGGGTCTCCACAGTGAATCATCTCTCTCCACCTATCCTCCACCTATCTTCTGCATCCTCAACACTTACACCACTAGCTTCATATCCTCATTTATTACATCCATATACCTCCTCTTTGTCCTTCCTCTTTTCCTCCTGCCTGGCAGCTCCATGTCCAACATTCTCTTACAAATATACTCACTCTCCCTCCTCTGGACATGTCCACACCATCTTAATCTGTCCTCCCTAACTTTGTCCCCCAAACGTCCAACATGAGCTGTCCCTCTGATGTACTCGTTCCTAATCCTGTCTAACCGTGTCCCTCCCAAAGAGAACCTCAACATCTTCAGCTCTGCTACCTCCAGCTCTGACTCCTGTCTCTTCCTCAGTGACACTGTCTCTAAACCATACAGCATGGCCGGTCTCACCACTGTCCTGTATCACCTTCCCCTTGATTCTTACTGATATTTTTCTATCACACAGAACTCCCGACACCTTTCTCCACCCATTCCAACCTGCCTGCACTCGCTTCTTTACCTCTTTCCCACACTCTCCAGTACTCTGGACTGTTGACCCCAAGAACTTAAACTCCTGTACCTTCTTCACCTCTTCACCCTGTAATCTTACTGTTCCACTTCCCTCCCTGTCATTCACACACATGTACTCAGTCTTACTACCACTGACTTTCATTCCTCTTCTCTCCAGCACAAACCTCCACCTCTCCAGGTTTTCCTCCACCTGCTCCCTACTCTCACTACAGATCACAATGTCATCTGCAAACATCATTGTCCAAGGAGACTCCTGTCTGACCTCCTCTGACAACTGGTCCATCACCATAGCAAACAGGAAGGGGCTCAGAGCCGATCCCTGATGCAGTCCCACCTCCACTCTGAACTCCTCTGTCTGCCCTACAGCACACCTCACCACTGTCCTGCTCCTCTCATACATGTCCTGCACCACTCTGACATACTTCTCTGCTACTCCTGACTTCCTCATACAGTACCACAGCTCTTCTCTTGGCACCCTGTCATACGCTTTCTCCAAGTCTACAAACACACAGTGCAGCTCTCTCTGACCATCCCTATACTTCTCCATCAACATTCTCAGAGCAAAAATTGCATCTGTTGTGCTCTTTCTGGGCATGAAGCCATACTGCTGCTCAAAAATTTCCACTACCTTCCTTAACCTAGCTTCCACTACTCTTTCCCAGAGCTTCATTGTGTGGCTCATCAACTTTATCCCCCTATAGTTGCTGCAACTCTGCACATCACCCTTATTCTTAAAGATCGGCACTAATACACTTCTTCTCCATTCCTCAGGCATCTTCTCACTCTCTAAAACCCTGTTAAACAGACTAGTTAAAAATTCCACTGCCGCCTCTCCTAGACACTTCCAGACCTCCACCGGGATGTCATCAGGACCAACTGCCTTTCCACTTTTCATCCTCTTCAAAGCCTTCCTGACTTCATCCTTTCTAATCTTATCTACTTCCTGTTCCACAGAGTTCACCCCTTCTACTCTTTTTTCCCTCTCATTTTCCTCATTCATCAGCTCTTCAAAGTTCTCCTTCCATCTCCTCTGTACACTCTCCTCACTCATGAGCACCTTTCCATCTCTATCCTTAATAACTCTAACTTGCTGCACATCCTTCCCATCTCGATCCCTCTGCCTAGCTAACCTGTACAAGTTCTTCTCTCCTTCTCTAGTGTCTAACCTAGTGTACAACTCATCATACACCTTCTGCTTGGCCTTAGACACCTCCCTCTTCACTCTGTGCTGTAACTCCTTGTATTCCTGTCTATTCTCTTCAGTCCTGTCCATGTCCCACTTCTTCTTGGCTAACCTCTTCCTCTGAATACTATCCTGAACTTCCTCATTTCACCACCAAGTCTCCTTATCTTCTTTCCTCCTTCCAGATGACACACCCAGTACCTTTCTTCCTGTCTCCCTGATCACTTCTGCTGTAGTTTCCCAGTCATCTGGCAGCACTACCTGACCACCCAGAGCCTGCCTCAACTTCTGTCTAAGTTCCTCACAACATTCCTCCTTTTTCAGCTTCTACCACTTGGTTTTCTTCTCTATCATTGACCTCTGCTTACAGACCATCAGTCATCCTACACACCACCATCCTATGCTGTCTGGCTACACTCTCTCCCACTACCACTTTACAGTCACTAATCTCTTTCAGATTGCCTCTTCTACATAGGATGTAGTCTACCTGTGTGCTCCTACCTCCACTCTTGTAAGTCACTCTATGCTCCTCCCTCTTCTGAAAATAAGTGTTAACCACAGCCATGTCCATCCTCTTAGCAAAGTCCACTACCATCTGTCCTTCAAGGTTCCTTTCCTTAACTCCAAACTTGCCCATCACCTCCTCATCACCTGTGTTCCCCTCACCAACATGTCCATTAAAATCTGCTCCTATCACCACTCTCTCCCCCGTGGGAATACTCTCTATCACCTCATCTAATTCACCCCAGAATCTCTCTTTCTCCTCTAACTCACAACCTACCTGTGGGGCATAACCACTAACAACATTCAACATCACCCCTTCAACCTCTAACTTCAGACTCATCACCCTGTCTGACACTCTCATCACCTCCAGAACATTCCTCACAAAATCCTCCTTCAGGACCACACCTTCCCCATTTCTCTTACTATCCACACCATAATAAAACAACTTGAATCCTGCTCCTATACTACGAGCCTTGCTCCCCTTCCACCTGGTCTCCTGTACACACAGTATATCCACCTTCCTTCTCTCCATCATATCAGCCAGCTTTCTACCTTTCCCTGTCATAGTACCAACATTCAGAGTTCCTATTCTCAGTTCTACACTCTTACCTTTCCTCTTCTCTCTCTGTCTGCACACTCTCCTCCCTCCTCTTCTACTTCGACCAACAGTAGTTGTTGTTAACCTGGGCCTCGACTGATCCGGTATGAAATTCAGAGTACTGACGATTCGCATGATTAAATTTGGCAATGTTTATCGCCAGATGCCCTTCCTGACGCAACCCTCTCTATTTATCCGGGCTTGGGACCAGCACAGAAGTCACTGGACTGTGACCCCATGGCTAGATTAAATTCTACCTCTCTACAGGATTGTTTTTTTTTCTGCCCTGCCCCGTGTGGTCATCCACAGCTGTTACCCCACAGGGGTGTCATGGACTACAGTGTGAAACAGCTAGCAAACACAAGTGACCCTTTTAAAGGTCATTTTAAACCAGTGATGTCTCACGGCAAGAAAATAAAGTGCTGATCAGTAATCAGTATATTAATGTTTCATTATGTCCTTGCTAACTACTGGACATGCCCTTTAAGAAATGACCCTGAACTGGACATTTAGGCAATAGATCTAGAGCACTGGATTTCAGCTACCTGGACTGGTAACATGTCTGTGTGTGTGTGTTTATAGATCTTTAGAAGTTGTGTGTGTTGTGGGTCATTTTTAGGGAGCATCTCTCTAAAGGTCAATGGGAGGAGCTGAGTCCTGCAGAAGTGACCTCACTACCCAAGAACACTGTAACCTCCCGCATCCGATTTATCCCCAAATCCAACGGCATGCGTCCAATCACACGTTTAATTACCACAGGAGCAGCCATGCAGGTGTGTCTGTGTGTATGGTTCGGTATTGTAGTGTGTGTGTGTGTGTGTGTGTGTGTGTGGTTCTGTATTCTAGTGTGTGTGTGTGTGTGTGTGTGTGTGTACAATAGTTGAGTAGTTTGCTTGTCCAGTTCCAGAGTTCAGTGCGTGATCTTCAGAATGTGTTGAGTGTGTGTGTGCGAGAACGTCCGGTTCTGCTGGGCTCGACTGTGTGGGGACGACAGGACATCCACAGAGTGCTGAGGTCCATCACACACACACACACTCCGTTATACTTTGTTAAGGTAAATGAGCCCATTTTATTATCCTCATAGACCTTAGTGATTTATTTATTCTTTAAGATTTGTGTTTTCTTGTAATCTTCTGGTCACTCTGGTGTATGTGTGTGTGTGTTTCTGCAGGTGGACGTCAGTGGGGCCTATGACAGTCTCCCTCACGCCAAGCTGTTAGAGGTGGTGCGAGATGTTCTCAAGCCCATGGAGGAGAACCGGTTCTCTCTGAGACACTACGCTAAAGTGTGTACTGACTCCGAGCAGGAGATCAAGAAACACTCCTGTACCAGGGTACACACACACACACACACAAACTCTCACACACTCTTGTGCTGTATGCTGCCTGACCTGTATGTGTTATCTTCCTGAAGGCTGAGGCGTGTGAATCGTTGAACATGAAGGGTTTTGTAATGGACGAGCAGAACAGTGGAAAGCTCCGTGATGCCATCTTAGTGGAGAAGGTTAGTAACCAAACTTTTTTCTTCAGTGTGTGTGTGTGTGTTTGAAGAATCATGTACTGTATAAATGTGGGATTCTGCTTTAGTGCGTTTTGGACTAATGCACTTGTAGATAGAGCAAGCAGATGTTTGATGAAGAGTAGAAGAAACATCTGGAAGACCTGCATGAAGAGAAATGTGTTGCAGCATGTGTGGAGAACCATCGCTGACCATCCAACACTCCAGTTTATTAACAGTACTAGACGGTAACTGGTGACATCAGGGTGCTCTCGACTGCACATTTTCACTGACCTTCACATGGTTTGGTGGAGAGTGAAAGCTGTTTTTGAGAATAGGAGCAGTCCAGAGAACTGACCCATGGTTCTTTCAAGCAAGGTGTGAGACTTTGTGTGGTCCAGATCATGAATGGAAGCTATCTACTCAATGTGCCGAGAGGAGCAGGCAGGACTGATGGACCAGGCTTTAAAAAAGAAGAAAAATAATTTTTAAAAAAGCTATGCAGATACTTCCTTCTTACATGGGATGACCAGGGAACAGGTCAGGAGAATCTTCTCATAATAATCTCTCATTTGTCTTCCACAGCTCTCTGTGGAAGTTAAGGGCTCAGACGTGTTTCGTTTCTTTGAGCAGATGCTGAGCAGCTATATCATCCAGTACGACAGGAAGTAGGTTTCCATTCCTGATGGATTGCTTTGGTAGAACGTTCACACACTGTTCCTCTTACCCATAATGCACTGCAACACAGCATAATATTCATTCTAATTAGCGTTGGATATCAAGATCTAGGCTTATACAGCATGCTGAAATATGTTGGGTTTTTGTGTGTGTGTGTTGCAGATTGTTCCGGCAGGTGTGTGGTGTTCCTCAGGGTTCTGCTGTCTCCACCATGCTCTGTAATTTGTGTTATGGTCACATGGAGAACTGTGTGCTGAAGAACTTCACAGAGAAAGGAGGGTGAGACTCCACTCTTACAAAACTATGATATAGATGGTGACATCAACCTTATTTGTGTGTGTGTGGGTGTGTGTGTGGGTGTGTGTGTGTGGGTGTGTGTGGGTGTGGGTGTGTGTGTGGGTGTGTGTGTGGGTGTGTGTGTGGGTGTGTGTGTGTGTGTGTGTGTGGGTGTGTGTGTGTGGGTGTGTGGGTGTGTGTGGGTGTGGGTGTGTGTGTGGGTGTGTGTGTGGGTGTGTGTGTGGGTGTGGGTGTGTGTGTGTGTATAGTTATCTGATGCGGTTGGTGGATGATTTTTTGCTGATCACTCCCAGACTAAGTAAAGCAGTGGACTTCCTCAGGTATGACTGTTACACAATACACCACAATCTAACTCCATTACACAGTGTCTGTGTCTGTCTGTCTGTCTGTCTGTGTCTGTTTGTGTGTCTGTCTCTGTCTCTCTGTCTCTCTGTCTGTCTCTTTGTCTGTTTGTCTGTTTGTTTCTGTGTCTGTCTGTCTGCCTATTTGTCTGTCTGTCTGTCTATGTATGTCTGTCTCTAGTAACCCTCAGAAAGTGGCAATGAATATGTAATCTAATTTGATAACACAGTGTTTGTCTGTCTGTATGTCTCTGTCTGTCTGTGTGTCTGTCTGGTTGTCTGTGTGTCTGTCTGTTTGTCTGTGTGTCTCTCCATCTGTCTCTCTGTCTGTCTGTCTGTCTCTCCATCTGTTGGTCTGTCTGTTAGGACGTTGATGGCAGGTGTTCCAGGTTACGGCTGTGTGATTAACCCTCAGAAGGTGGCAGTGAATTTCCCGGTGAGGGATGAGCTGAAGTGTGAGGAGATGATGGAATTCCCGGCACACTGTATGTTCCCGTGGTGTGGCCTGCTGCTGGACACTCGCTCTCTCCATGTCTACAACGATTACTCCGGGTACGTCTCTCCAACAACATCTTCCCATCTCTCCATCTCCGATCTCTCCATCTCTTCATCTTTCCACCTCTCCATCTCAAATATTTACCTTTCAAACCCAACTATAAACTCTTTATCCTCACCCATTCAGGTACGCTGGCCAATCACTGCGCTACAGCCTGACGCTAGACTCCACCCACTCTCCTGCTGTGTTCATGAGGAAGAAGCTGCTGAATATTCTCAGGCTGAAATGTGACAGCGTTCTTCTTGACCTTCAAGTGAGTCAGTCACAAAGAGTGACCGCTGTATAATATCAAATAAACATTGAATCATGATTCATTTTATTGTTCATTTTCTACAGTTAAACTCCACTGAAGCAGTGTACAAAAACATCTACAAGATTCTCTTGCTGCAGGCCATGAGGTACTACACCTCTCCTACCATCTCCACAGCTCTCCACACTGATCTCCACACTGATCTCCATTCATTTCTAGCCATCTCTTCTTTGTGTATCAGTTCCCCATGTAGCACTATACATCATCAGCATCTGTGTGTGTGTGTGTGAAGGTTTCATGTGTGTGTGAAGAGTTTGCCGTTAGGACAGGGTGTGTGGACAAACCCAGTTATTTTCCTGAAGATGATCTGGATTATGGTGAAGATTACCAACAAGAGCATCACACACAGCAACTCAGGCAAGACACACACTCACACGCACACACAGACACACACACACACACACGTTAAAATAAAGTTGAAGCTCTGAGTTTAAGTGAGACAGATCAGATATCTTCAGTATTATGTGTTTAATGGGAGGAGTGGATGTGGATGTACAGAGAGGTGCAGTGTTAGAGCACATGAAGAGGATGGAGCTGGTAAAATGTTATCGTCTGTGTGTGTGTGTGTGTGTGTGTGTGTGTGTGTTATGACCACCAGGGGGCAGTGTAGGAATGCAGGACAATAATTCTGGGTCAGAAATTCTAATGACCCCCAATTATTGCATTAATCAGTGCATTACAGTAAATACATGTTTGCTAAATCACATTTAAACAAAACTCTCCCTTTCTGTCTTCCTCTGTCTACCTCTCTCCTCTCTCCCTCTCTCTCTCTCTCTCTCTCTCTCCCTCCCTCTCCCCAGTAGGAGTGTGTGTGGACGGTGTGTTACAGTGTGAAGCCGTACAGTTGTTGTGTTGTTTAGCGTTTGACGCGGTCCTGTCACGTGATCGCTCTTTGTACCGCCTCCTCCTCCGTCACATCCACAAACGTGAGTGAGATTTCACGTCTTTATTGTTTTTATACCTCAGTGTGAGGATTAATCTTTCTGTAATATAAACACCTGTGTCAGCTCCTCTATGATGTCCTCGTGTGAGGATATAAACTTTTCCGAGGTCTCCTCACGTCGTGACGTTTTAGACTCACGTCACTGCAGTCTGTACACACTGGTATCTTCACTCAGTACAGCTCCTGAGTGTCATGTTTATTTGTACCGTTTTCTCCACAGGGAAGAGGTGTCTAATGAGCACGCTCCGTGGCGTCAGACTGGCACGAGTTTTCCAGGCAGCGACTCCCAGAATTCCTCCTGACTTCACCACCATCCGCATCTGACCCATCCACTCTCACCAGCAGTGACCACACAATTCACTGGGTGTTTATGTAACTAGGATTTATACTGTTATTAAAAACTATCATCAATGGTTCAGGTGACCTCTCATTGTTTTTATAAATAAACCAGTCATATGTTTGTTTTCTGGTTGTATAAGTGTGTAGATGTGGGCGGGGCTAACACTTCTCTATTTAACTGTCATGAAATTATAAACCTGTCATCCACACTGCTGCCATACGATACATTCTGATTTGAATAGATTGGATTGGAATAGATGAGATTAGATTAGAATAAATTAGAATAGATTAGATTACACTAGACTAGATTAGACTAGATTATATTGGATTAGATTGGGGATTAGTATGAGCTCTGAGCAGTTTAGCATTAAGAGCACTTCATCTTGCGTTCATCTCATTTATTTATTTATTGAAATATCAGGAAACATTCTTTTACATCAGAGACACAAATAATAACAGAACCATGAAGAGAGACGTGATTTAAATATATAAACAGTCTAATACAATTATTCATCATCATCATCATTATTTCAGAACATAATTCCTCTGTTTCTCCGTGTTTACCCCTCTGTGCTCTCACTCATCCCCAGACTGCTCGCGGTCTCTCTCCAGGGATTAGTGTTGGTTATACTTCATCACCTTTAGCGCTAGCTAGCGTAGCCTCACGCAGTAGCGAGACATCATTAACAGCAGGATGATTTTCAGCACAGAAATAAAGGAGAATAAAGTGTAGGTGTTTGTGTGGGTTTACTGGTCAGGGATATAGGCTCCGTTGGTGTAGGGGTTCTCGGGTTGTATGTCTGAGAGGGAGTGTGTGTGTGTGTGAGAGTGTGTGAGGCGTCTGATGAGGTGATACAGAGCTACGATGGGGATGGGGATGACCGGCAGAGCCGAGAGCAGCACGCAGATCGCAAACACCCAGTCAGGATACGGCTTTACCTCCGCTTCTGGGAACTTAGACTACACATACACACACACACACACACATACACACACAAAGTGATGAGATCTATCTATCTATTCTGTTATTGTTTATTCTGATTTTTCTTATCTTTTTGTCTATTTATTTGTTAACTTACATTTTTTTATTTATTGGGATTTTATTATTTTTTATATTTGATTCTTTCTTTCTTTCTTGTCCTTATTTTCTTCTTTTCTGTGTTTATTAATTCCCTTAATCCTTTCTTACTCTTTGCATATTTGAGTTTATTTTTCTAATCCCTTTTTCATTTATTTATTTATTTATTATTTGTTTGTTTGTTTGTTTGTTTATTCTGTCAGTCTTCTGATTCTTTTTTCTTTTTCAGCTGATTTAGGGAGCCAGTGAGCCCCAGACCCAGAGTAGTGAGTTTAGAAGGAGCAGTGATGATGTCAGCACTGTTATAACACTGTTATTAATCATTAATCAGCTTTATAAGCCTAGCTGTACAGCGTGTAGCTAAGCTAATGTGTGGAGAATTTCTCTTACATATTGTGGGTTCCAGGCGGGGTATTCGGGGTGCACCTGCACCTGCACCACCACATACGCCACCAGCACCACCAGCAGCATGACTGGACTGATTCCCATCCAGCACACACGCCAGAATATATTGGGCTTTCGTCCTGTCATGAACTCAATATCTTCACTGAACCTGAGAACAGAGGTACGAGAGTCAGATCAGGAGCCACTGTAAAGCCTAAACGGGACAAATCATCCGATGAAGTATATATAAAAGAATGAAGGAGAAGGAGGAAAAGAAGGACGTGAGCAGAAATCACTGATCTGTGAGCAGATACTCATGGATTCTCCAAACTATCACCAAACTCTCTGATCTCCTACGACCTGTTCCACTGAAGCACTTCCTTCTCATGTTCACATAAAGACCTGACTACTAATAGTGACCTGTTAAAACAACAACTCTAACACTGACCGTCCCATTCCATAGAAAACGACAACGGCAATGATTTCAAAGAAGGCGATGATGAGGAGCGGGACGGAGCCAACGTAGCTGTTAAATATCTCCAGCCAGTAATTTCCTGACCCCATGGTGAAGATCAGAGCCACCAGGAAAGATATCACACAGATTAGTGCTGGTGAGAGAGAGAGAGAGAGAGAGAGAGAGAGAGAGAGAGAGAGAATGAATATATTACAGTATTCTTCATAGATAATATAAATAATATATAGTAATGTGTAATATAATAATATAAAGTGTGTCTAGTGTGTGGTTAGTGTGTATTGAGTGTGTGGTAAGAGTGTGGTTAGTGTGTATTGAGTGTGTGGTAAGAGTGTGGTTATTGTGTATTGAGTGTGTGGTGAGTGTTTATTGAGTATGTGGTTAGTGTGTATTGAGTATGTGGTTAGTGTGTTGAGTGTGTGGTAAGAGTGTGGTTAGTGTGTATTGAGTGTGTGGTAAGAGTGTGGTTAGTGTGTATTGAGTGTGTGGTAAGAGTGTGGTTATTGTGTGGTAAGAGTGTGGTTATTGTGTATTGAGTGTGTGGTTAGTGTTTATTGAGTATGTGGTTAGTGTGTATTGAGTATGTGGTTAGTGTGTTGAGTGTGTGGTAAGAGTGTGGTTAGTGTGTATTGAGTGTGTGGTAAGAGTGTGGTTAGTGTGTATTGAGTGTGTGGTAAGAGTGTGGTTATTGTGTGGTAAGAGTGTGGTTATTGTGTATTGAGTGTGTGGTTATTGTGTATTGAGTGTGTGGTTATTGTGTATTGAGTGTGTGGTTATTGTGTATTGAGTATGTGGTTAGTGTGTATTGAGTGTGGTAAGAGTGTGGTTAGTGTGTATTGAGTGTGTGGTAAGAGTGTGGTTAGTGTGTATTGAGTGTGTGGTAAGAGTGTGGTTAGTGTGTATTGAGTGTGTGGTAAGAGTGTGGTTATTGTGTGGTAAGAGTGTGGTTATTGTGTATTGAGTGTGTGGTGAGTGTTTATTGAGTATGTGGTTAGTGTGTATTGAGTATGTGGTTAGTGTGTTGAGTGTGTGGTAAGAGTGTGGTTAGTGTGTATTGAGTGTGTGGTAAGAGTGTGGTTAGTGTGTATTGAGTGTGTGGTAAGAGTGTGGTTATTGTGTGGTAAGAGTGTGGTTATTGTGTATTGAGTGTGTGGTTAGTGTGTATTGAGTGTGTGGTTAGTGTGTATTGAGTGTGTGGTTAGTGTGTATTGAGTATGTGGTTAGTGTGTATTGAGTGTGGTAAGAGTGTGATAAGTGTGTATTGAGTGTGTGGTAAGAGTGTGGTTAGTGTGTATTGAGTGTGTGGTAAGAGTGTGGTTAGTGTGTATTGAGTGTGTGGTTATTGTGTATTGAGTGTGTGGTTAGTGTGTGGTTAGTGTGTATTGAGTATGTGGTTAGTGTGTATTGAGTGTGTGGTAAGAGTGTGGTTAGTGTGTATTGAGTGTGTGGTTAGTGTGTATTGAGTGTGTGGTTATTGTGTATTGAGTGTGTGGTTAGTGTGTGGTTAGTGTGTATTGAGTGTGTGGTTAGTGTGTATTGAGTATGTGGTTAGTGTGTATTGAGTGTGTGGTAAGAGTGTGGTTAGTGTGTATTGAGTGTGTGGTTAGTGTGTATTGAGTGTGTGGTTAGTGTGTGGTTAGTGTGTATTGAGTGTGTGGTTAGTGTGTATTGAGTATGTGGTTAGTGTGTATTGAGTGTGTGGTAAGAGTGTGGTTAGTGTGTATTGAGTGTGTGGTTAGTGTGTATTGAGTATGTGGTTATTGTGTATTGAGTGTGTTGTTATTGTGTATTGAGTGTGTGGTTAGTGTGTATTGAGTGTGTGGTTAGTGTGTATTGAGTGTGTGGTTATTGTGTATTGAGTGTGTGGTTATTGTGTATTGAGTGTGTGGTTAGTGTGTATTGAGTGTGTGGTTAGTGTGTATTGAGTATGTGGTTAGTGTGTATTGAGTGTGTGGTTATTGTGTATTGAGTATGTGGTTAGTGTGTATTGAGTGTGTGGTAAGAGTGTGGTTAGTGTGTATTGAGTGTGTGGTTAGTGTGTATTGAGTATGTGGTTAGTGTGTATTGAGTGTGTGGTAAGAGTGTGGTAAGAGTGTGGTTAGTGTGTATTGAGTATGTGGTTAGTGTGTATTGAGTATGTGGTAAGAGTGTGGTAAGAGTGTGGTTAGTGTGTATTGAGTATGTGGTTAGTGTGTATTGAGTGTGTGGTAAGAGTGTGGTTATTGTGTATTGAGTATGTGGTTAGTGTGTATTGAGTATGTGGTTAGTGTGTATTGAGTGTGTGGTAAGAGTGTGGTTAGTGTGTATTGAGTATGTGGTAAGAGTGTGGTAAGAGTGTGGTTAGTGTGTATTGAGTATGTGGTTAGTGTGTATTGAGTGTGTGGTAAGAGTGTGGTTATTGTGTATTGAGTATGTGGTTAGTGTGTATTGAGTATGTGGTTAGTGTGTATTGAGTGTGTGGTAAGAGTGTGGTTAGTGTGTACTGAGTGTGTGGTTAGTGTGTATTGAGTATGTGGTTAGTGTGTATTGAGTGTGTGGTTATTGTGTATTGAGTGTGTGGTTAGTGTGTATTGAGTGTGTGGTAAGAGTGTGGTTAGTGTGTATTGAGTATGTGGTAAGAGTGTGGTAAGAGTGTGGTTAGTGTGTATTGAGTATGTGGTTAGTGTGTATTGAGTGTGTGGTAAGAGTGTGGTTATTGTGTATTGAGTATGTGGTTAGTGTGTATTGAGTATGTGGTAAGAGTGTGGTAAGAGTGGGGTTAGTGTGAATTGAGTGTGTGGTTAGTGTGTATTGAGTGTGTGGTAAGAGTGGGGTTAGTGTGTATTGAGTGTGTGGTTAGTGTGAATTGAGTGTATGGTAAGAGTGGGGTTAGTGTGAATTGAGTGTGTGGTTAGTGTGTATTGAGTGTGTGGTAAGAGTGGGGTTAGTGTGAATTGAGTGTGTGGTTAGTGTGTATTGAGTGTGTGGTAAGAGTGGGGTTAGTGTGTATTGAGTGTGTGGTAAGAGTGGGAATAGTGTGAATTGAGTGTGTGGTTAGTGTGTATTGAGTGTGTGGTAAGAGTTGGGTTAGTGTGAATTGAGTGTGTGGTTAGTGTGTATTGAGTGTGTGGTAAGAGTGGGGTTAGTGTGAATTGAGTGTGTGGTTAGTGTGTATTGAGTGTGTGGTAAGAGTTGGGTTAGTGTGAATTGAGTGTGTGGTTAGTGTGTATTGAGTGTGTGGTAAGAGTGGGGTTAGTGTGAATTGAGTGTGTGGTTAGTGCGTATTGAGTGTGTGGTAAGAGTGGGGTTAGTGTGAATTGAGTGTGTGGTTAGTGTGTATTGAGTGTGTGGTAAGAGTGGGGTTAGTGTGAATTGAGCGTGTGGTTAGTGTGTGTGGAGTGTGTGGTAAGAGTGGGGTTAGTGTGAATTGAGTGTGTGGTTAGTGTGAATTGAGTGTGTGGTTAGTGTGTATTGAGTGTGTGGTTAGTGTGTGTGGAGTGTGTGGTTAGTGTGTATTGAGTGTGTGGTAAGAGTGTGGTTAGTGTGAACTGAGTGTGTGGTTAATGTGTATTGAGTGTGTGGTAAGAGTGGGGTTAGTGTGAATTGAGTGTGTGGTTAGTGTGTATTGAGTGTGTGGTAAGAGTGGGGTTAGTGTGAATTGAGTGTATGGTAAGAGTAGGGTTAGTGTGTATTGAGTGTGTGGTTAGTGTGTATTGAGTGTGTGGTAAGAGTGGGGTTAGTGTGTATTGAGTGTGTAGTAAGAGTGGGGTTAGTGTGAATTGAGTGTGTGGTTAGTGTGAATTGAGTGTGTGGTAAGAGTGGGGTTAGTGTGAATTGAGTGTGTGGTAAGAGTGGGGTTAGTGTGTATTGAGTGTGTGGTTAGTGTGTATTGAGTGTGTGGTAAGAGTGGGGTTAGTGTGAATTGCGTGTGTGGTTAGTGTGTATTGAGTGTGTGGTAAGAGTGGGGTTAGTGTGAATTGAGTGTGTGGTTAGTGTGTATTGAGTGTGTGGTAAGAGTGGGGTTAGTGTGAATTGCGTGTGTGGTTAGTGTGTATTGAGTGTGTGGTAAGAGTGGGGTTAGTGTGAATTGAGTGTGTGGTTAGTGTGTATTGAGTGTGTGGTAAGATTGGGGTTAGTGTGAATTGAGTGTGTGGTTAGTGCGTATTGAGTGTGTGGTAAGAGTGGGATTAGTGTGAATTGAGTGTGTGGTTAGTGTGTATTGAGTGTGTGGTAAGAGTGGGGTTAGTGTGAATTGAGCATGTGGTTAGTGTGTGTGGAGTGTGTGGTAAGAGTGGGGTTAGTGTGAATTGAGTGTGTGGTTAGTGTGTATTGAGTGTGTGGTTAGTGTGTGTGGAGTGTGTGGTTAGTGTGAATTGAGTATGTGGTTAGTGCGTATTGAGTGTGTGGTTAGTGTGTATTGAGTATGTGGTTAGTGTGTATTGAGTGTGTGGTAAGAGTGTGGTTAGTGTGAATTGAGTATGTGGTTAGTGTGTATTGAGTGTGTGGTAAGAGTGTGGTTAGTGTGAATTGAGTATGTGGTTAGTGTGTATTGAGTGTGTGGTAAGAGTGGGGTTAGTGTGAATTGAGTGTGTGGTTAGTGTGTTTTGAGTGTGTGGTTAGTGTGTATTGAGTGTGTGGTTAGTGTGTATTGAGTGTGTGGTTAGTGTGTGTGGAGTGTGTGGTTATTGTGAATTGAGTGTGTGGTTAGTGTGTATTGAGTGTGTGGTTAGTGTGTATTGAGTGTGTGGTAAGAGTGGGGTTAGAGTGAATTGAGCGTGTGGTTAGTGTGTGTGGAGTGTGTGGTAAGAGTGGGGTTAGTGTGAATTGAGTGTGTGGTTAGTGTGTATTGAGTGTGTGGTAAGAGTGGGGTTAGTGGGAATTGAGTGTGTGGTTAGTGTGTATTGAGTGTGTGGTAAGAGTGTGGTTAGTGTGTATTGAGTGTGTGGTAAGAGTGTGGTTATTGTGTATTGAGTATGTGGTTAGTGTGTATTGAGTGTGTGGTTAGTGTGTATTGAGTATGTGGTTAGTGTGTATTGAGTGTGTGGTAAGAGTGTGGTTAGTGTGTATTGAGTGTGTGGTTAGTGTGTATTGAGTGTGTGGTTAGTGTGTATTGAGTGTGTGGTTAGTGTGTGTGGAGTGTGTGGTTAGTGTGTATTGAGTGTGTGGTAAGAGTGTGGTTAGTGTGAATTGAGTGTGTGGTTAGTGTATATTGAGTGTGTGGTAAGAGTGGGGTTAGTGTGAATTGAGTGTGTGGTAAGAGTGGGGTTAGTGTGAATTGAGTGTGTGGTTAGTGTGTATTGAGTGTGTGGTTAGTGTGTATTGAGTGTGTGGTTAGTGTGTATTGAGTGTGTGGTTAGTGTGTATTGAGTGTGTGGTTAGTGTGTGTGGAGTGTGTGGTTAGTGTGAATTGAGTGTGTGGTTAGTGTGTATTGAGTGTGTGGTTAGTGTGAATTGAGTATGTGGTTAGTGCGTATTGAGTGTGTGGTTAGTGTGTATTGAGTATGTGGTTAGTGTGTATTGAGTGTGTGGTTAGTGTGTGTGGAGTGTGTGGTTAGTGTGAATTGAGTGTGTGGTTAGTGTGTATTGAGTGTGTGGTTAGTGTGTATTGAGTGTGTGGTAAGAGTGTGGTTAGTGTGTATAGAGTGTGTGGTAAGCGTGTGGTTATTGTGTATTGAGTATGTGGTTAGTGTGTATTGAGTGTGTGGTTAGTGTGTATTGAGTATGTGGTTAGTGTGTATTGAGTGTGTGGTAAGAGTGTGGTTATTGTGTATTGAGTGTGTGGTTATTGTGTATTGAGTGTGTGGTTATTGTGTATTGAGTGAGTGGTTAGTGTGTGTGGAGTGTGTGGTTTGTGTGTATTGAGTGTGTGGTAAGAGTGTGGTTAGTGTGAATTGAGTGTGTGGTTAGTGTGTATTGAGTGTGTGGTTAGTGTGTGTGGAGTGTGTGGTTAGTGTGAATTGAGTGTGTGGTTAGTGTGTATTGAGTGTGTGGTTAGTGTGTGTGGAGTGTGTGGTTAGTGTGAATTGAGTGTGTGGTTAGTGTGTATTGAGTGTGTGGTTAGTGTGTGTGGAGTGTGTGGTTAGTGTGAATTGAGTGTGTGGTTAGTGTGTGTGGAGTGTGTGGTTAGTGTGAATTGAGTATGTGGTTAGTGTGTATTGAGTGTGTGGTAAGAGTGGGGTTAGTGTGAATTGAGTATGTGGTTAGTGTGTATTGAGTGTGTGGTAAGAGTGGGGTTAGTGTGTATTGAGTGTGTGGTTAGTGTGTGTGGAGTGTGTGGTTAGTGTGAACTGAGTGTGTGGTTAGTGTGTGTGGAGTGTGTGGTTAGTGTGAATTGAGTATGTGGTTAGTGCGTATTGAGTGTGTGGTAAAAGTGTGGTTAGTGTGAATTGAGTATGTGGTTAGTGTGTATTGAGTGTGTGGTAAGAGTGTGGTTAGTGTGAATTGAGTATGTGGTTAGTGTGTATTGAGTGTGTGGTAAGAGTGGGGTTAGTGTGAATTGAGTGTGTGGTTAGTGTGTATTGAGTGTGTGGTAAGAGTGGGGTTAGTGTGTATTGAGTATGTGGTTAGTGTGTATTGAGTGTGTGGTAAAAGTGTGGTTAGTGTGAATTGAGTATGTGGTTAGTGTGTATTGAGTGTGTGGTAAGAGTGTGGTTAGTGTGAATTGAGTATGTGGTTAGTGTGTATTGAGTGTGTGGTAAGAGTGGGGTTAGTGTGAATTGAGTGTGTGGTTAGTGTGTATTGAGTGTGTGGTTAGTGTGTATTGAGTGTGTGGTTAGTGTGTGGTTAGTGTGTATTGAGTGTGTGGTTAGTGTGTATTGAGTGTGTGGTTAGTGTGAATTGTGTGGTTAGTGTGAATTGAGTGTGTGGTTAGTGTGTGTGGAGTGTGTGGTTAGTGTGAATTGAGTGTGTGGTTAGTTTGTATTGAGTGTGTGGTAAGAGTGTGGGTAGTGTGAATTGAGTGTGTGGTTAGTGTGTATTGAGTGTGTGGTAAGAGTGTGGTTAGTGTGTATTGAGTGTGTGGTAAGAGTGGGGTTAGAGTGAATTGAGCGTGTGGTTAGTGTGTGTGGAGTGTGTGGTAAGAGTGGGGTTAGTGTGAATTGAGTGTGTGGTTAGTGTGTGTGCAGTGTGTGGTTAGTGTGAATTGAGTGTGTGGTAAGAGTGTGGTTAGTGTGAATTGAGTGTGTGGTTAGTGTGTATTGAGTGTGTGGTAAGAGTGTGGTTAGTGTGAATTGAGTGTGTGGTTAGTGTGTATTGAGTGTGTGGTAAGAGTGTGGTTAGTGTGAATTGAGTGTGTGGTTAGTGTGTATTGAGTGTGTGGTAAGAGTGGGGTTAGTGTGAATTGAGTGTGTGGTTAGTGCGTATTGAGTGTGTGGTAAGAGTGGGGTTAGTGGGAATTGAGTGTGTGGTTAGTGTGTATTGAGTGTGTGGTAAGAGTGTGGTTAGTGTGTATTGAGTGTGTGGTAAGAGTGTGGTTATTGTGTATTGAGTATGTGGTTAGTGTGTATTGAGTGTGTGGTTAGTGTGTATTGAGTATGTGGTTAGTGTGTATTGAGTGTGTGGTAAGAGTGTGGTTAGTGTGAATTGAGTGTGTGGTTAGTGTGTATTGAGTGTGTGGTAAGAGTGTGGTTAGTGTGAATTGAGTGTGTGGTTAGTGTGTATTGAGTGTGTGGTAAGAGTGGGGTTAGTGTGAGTTGAGTGTGTGGTTAGTGCGTATTGAGTGTGTGGTAAGAGTGGGGTTAGTGGGAATTGAGTGTGTGGTAAGAGTGTGGTTAGTGTGTATTGAGTGTGTGGTAAGAGTGTGGTTATTGTGTATTGAGTATGTGGTTAGTGTGTATTGAGTGTGTGGTTAGTGTGTATTGAGTGTGTGGTTAGTGTGTATTGAGTGTGTGGTTAGTGTGTGTGGAGTGTGTGGTTAGTGTGAATTGAGTGTGTGGTTAGTGTGTATTGAGTGTGTGGTAAGAGTGTGGTTAGTGTGAATTGAGTGTGTGGTTAGTGTGTATTGAGTGTGTGGTAAGAGTGGGGTTAGTGTGAATTGAGTGTGTGGTAAGAGTGGGGTTAGTGTGTATTGAGTGTGTGGTTAGTGTGTATTGAGTGTGTGGTAAGAGTGGGGTTAGTGTGAATTGAGTGTGTGGTTAGTGTGTATTGAGTGTGTGGTAAGAGTGGGGTTAGTGTGAATTGAGTGTGTGGTTAGTGTGTATTGAGTGTGTGGTAAGAGTGGGGTTAGTGTGAATTGAGTGTGTGGTTAGTGTGTATTGAGTGTGTGGTAAGAGTGGGGTTAGTGTGAATTGAGCATGTGGTTAGTGTGTGTGGAGTGTGTGGTAAGAGTGGGGTTAGTGTGAATTGAGTGTGTGGTTAGTGTGTATTGAGTGTGTGGTTAGTGTGTGTGGAGTGTGTGGTTAGTGTGAATTGAGTGTGTGGTTAGTGCATATTGAGTGTGTGGTTAGTGTGTATTGAGTATGTGGTTAGTGTGTATTGAGTGTGTGGTAAGAGTGTGGTTAGTGTGAATTGAGTATGTGGTTAGTGTGTATTGAGTGTGTGGTAAGAGTGGGGTTAGTGTGAATTGAGTGTGTGGTTAGTGTGTTTTGAGTGTGTGGTTAGTGTGTATTGAGTGTGTGGTTAGTGTGTATTGAGTGTGTGGTTAGTGTGTGTGGAGTGTGTGGTTATTGTGAATTGAGTGTGTGGTTAGTGTGCATTGAGTGGGGTTAGAGTGAATTGAGCGTGTGGTTAGTGTGTGTGGAGTGTGTGGTAAGAGTGGGGTTAGTGTGAATTGAGTGTGTGGTTACTGTGTATTGAGTGTGTGGTTAGTGTGTGGAGTGTGTGGTTAGTGTGAATTGAGTGTGTGGTTAGTGTGTATTGAGTGTGTGGTAAGAGTGTGGTTAGTGTGAATTGAGTGTGTGGTTAGTGTGTATTGAGTGTGTGGTAAGAGTGTGGTTAGTGTGAATTGAGTGTGTGGTTAGTGTGTATTGAGTGTGTGGTAAGAGTGTGGTTAGTGTGAATTGAGTGTGTGGTTAGTGTGTATTGAGTGTGTGGTAAGAGTGGGGTTAGTGTGAATTGAGTGTGTGGTTAGTGTGTATTGAGTGTGTGGTAAGAGTGGGGTTAGTGGGAATTGAGTGTGTGGTTAGTGTGTATTGAGTGTGTGGTAAGAGTGTGGTTAGTGTGTATTGAGTGTGTGGTAAGAGTGTGGTTATTGTGTATTGAGTATGTGGTTAGTGTGTATTGAGTGTGTGGTTAGTGTGTGGTTAGTGTGAATTGAGTGTGTGGTTAGTGTCTATTGAGTGTATAGTTAGTGTGTATTGAGTGTGTGGTTAGTGTGTGTGGAGTGTGTGGTTAGTGTGAATTGAGTGTGTGGTTAGTGTGTACTGAGTGTGTGGTAAGAGTGTGGTTAGTGTGAATTGAGTGTGTGGTTAGTGTGTATTGAGTGTGTGGTAAGAGTGGGGTTAGTGTGAATTGAGTGTGTGGTTAGTGTGTATTGAGTGTTTGGTAAGAGTGGGGTTAGTGTGAATTGAGTGTGTGGTAAGAGTGGGGTTAGTGTGTATTGAGTGTGTGGTTAGTGTGTATTGAGTGTGTGGTAAGAGTGGGGTTAGTGTGAATTGAGTGTGTGGTTAGTGTGTATTGAGTGTGTGGTAAGAGTGGGGTTAGTGTGAATTGAGTGTGTGGTTAGTGTGTATTGAGTGTGTGGTAAGAGTGGGGTTAGTGTGAATTGAGTGAGTGGTTAGTGTGTATTGAGTGTGTGGTAAGAGTGGGGTTAGTGTGAATTGAGCATGTGGTTAGTGTGTGTGGAGTGTGTGGTAAGAGTGGGGTTAGTGTGAATTGAGTGTGTGGTTAGTGTGTATTGAGTGTGTGGTTAGTGTGTGTGGAGTGTGTGGTTAGTGTGTATTGAGTGTATGGTAAGAGTGTGGTTAGTGTGAATTGAGTGTGTGGTTAGTGCGTATTGAGTGTGTGGTAAGAGTGGGGTTAGTGTGAATTGAGTGTGTGGTTAGTGTGTATTGAGTGTGTGGTAAGAGTGTGGTTATTGTGTATTGAGTATGTGGTTAGTGCGTATTGAGTGTGTGGTTAGTGTGTATTGAGTATGTGGTTAGTGTGTATTGAGTGTGTGGTAAGAGTGTGGTTAGTGTGAATTGAGTATGTGGTTAGTGTGTATTGAGTGTGTGGTAAGAGTGGGGTTAGTGTGAATTGAGTGTGTGGTTAGTGTGTTTTGAGTGTGTGGTTAGTGTGTATTGAGTGTGTGGTTAGTGTGTGTGGAGTGTGTGGTTATTGTGAATTGAGTGTGTGGTTAGTGTGCATTGAGTGTGTGGTAAGAGTGGGGTTAGAGTGAATTGAGCGTGTGGTTAGTGTGTGTGGAGTGTGTGGTAAGAGTGGGGTTAGTGTGAATTGAGTGTGTGGTTACTGTGTATTGAGTGTGTGGTTAGTGTGTGGAGTGTGTGGTTAGTGTGAATTGAGTGTGTGGTTAGTGTGTATTGAGTGTGTGGTAAGAGTGTGGTTAGTGTGAATTGAGTGTGTGGTTAGTGTGTATTGAGTGTGTGGTAAGAGTGTGGTTAGTGTGAATTGAGTGTGTGGTTAGTGTGTATTGAGTGTGTGGTAAGAGTGGGGTTAGTGTGAATTGAGTGTGTGGTTAGTGCTTATTGAGTGTGTGGTAAGAGTGGGGTTAGTGGGAATTGAGTGTGTGGTTAGTGTGTATTGAGTGTGTGGTAAGAGTGTGGTTAGTGTGTATTGAGTGTGTGGTAAGAGTGTGGTTATTGTGTATTGAGTATGTGGTTAGTGTGTATTGAGTGTGTGGTTAGTGTGTATTGAGTATGTGGTTAGTGTGTATTGAGTGTGTGGTAAGAGTGTGGTTAGTGTGAATTGAGTGTGTGGTTAGTGTCTATTGAGTGTGTGGTTATTGTGTATTGAGTGTGTTGTTAGTGTGTGTGGAGTGTGTGGTTAGTGTGAATTGAGTGTGTGGTTAGTGTGTACTGAGTGTGTGGTAAGAGTGTGGTTAGTGTGAATTGAGTGTGTGGTTAGTGTGTATTGAGTGTGTGGTAAGAGTGGGGTTAGTGTGTATTGAGTGTTTGGTAAGAGTGGGGTTAGTGTGAATTGAGTGTGTGGTAAGAGTGGGGTTAGTGTGTATTGAGTGTGTGGTTAGTGTGTATTGAGTGTGTGGTAAGAGTGGGGTTAGTGTGAATTGAGTGTGTGGTTAGTGTGTATTGAGTGTGTGGTAAGAGTGGGGTTAGTGTGAATTGAGTGTGTGGTTAGTGTGTATTGAGTGTGTGGTAAGAGTGGGGTTAGTGTGAATTGAGTGTGTGGTTAGTGTGTATTGAGTGTGTGGTAAGAGTGGGGTTAGTGTGAATTGAGCATGTGGTTAGTGTGTGTGGAGTGTGTGGTAAGAGTGGGGTTAGTGTGAATTGAGTGTGTGGTTAGTGTGTATTGAGTGTGTGGTTAGTGTGTGTGGAGTGTGTGGTTAGTGTGTATTGAGTGTATGGTAAGAGTGTGGTTAGTGTGAATTCAGTGTGTGGTTAGTGTGTATTGAGTGTGTGGTAAGAGTGTGGTTAGTGTGAATTGAGTATGTGGTAAGAGTGGGGTTAGTGTGAATTGAGTGTGTGGTAAGAGTGGGGTTAGTGTGAATTGAGTGTGTGGTTAGTGTGTATTGAGTGTGTGGTAAGAGTGGGGTTAGTGTGAATTGAGTGTGTGGTAAGAGTGGGGTTAGTGTGTATTGAGTGTGTGGTTTGTGTGTATTGAGTGTGTGGTTAGTGTGTATTGAGTGTGTGGTAAGAGTGTGGTTAGTGTGTATTGAGTGTGTGGTAAGAGTGGGGTTAGTGTGTATTGAGTGTGTGGTAAGAGTGGGGTTAGTGTGAATTGAGTGTGTGGTAAGAGTGGGGTTAGTGTGTATTGAGTGTGTGGTTAGTGTGTGTTGAGTGTGTGGTAAGAGTGGGGTTAGTGTGAATTGAGTGTGTGGTTAGTGTGTATTGAGTGTGTGGTAAGAGTGGGGTTAGTGTGAATTGAGTGTGTGGTTAGTGCGTATTGAGTGTGTGGTAAGAGTGGGGTTAGTGTGAATTGAGTGTGTGGTTAGTGTGTATTGAGTGTGTGGTAAGAGTGGGGTTAGTGTGAATTGAGCGTGTGGTTAGTGTGTATGGGGTGTGTGGTAAGAGTGGGGTTAGTGTGAATTGAGTGTGTGGTTAGTGTGAATTGAGTGTGTGGTTAGTGTGTATTGAGTGTGTGGTTAGTGTGTGTGGAGTGTGTGGGTAGTGTGAATTGAGTGTGTGGTTAGTGTGTATTGAGTGTGTGCTAAGAGTGTGGTTAGTGTGTATTGAGTGTGTGGTAAGAGTGGGGTTAGTGTGAATTGAGTGTGTGGTAAGAGTGGGATTAGTGTGTATTGAGTGTGTGGTAAGAGTGTGGTTAATGTGTATTGAGTGTGTGGTTAGTGTGTATTGAGTGTGTGGTTAGTGTGTATTGAGTGTGTGGTTAGTGTGTATTGAGTGTGTGGTTAGTGTGTGTGGAGTGTGTGGTTAGTGTGAATTGAGTGTGTGGTTAGTGTGAATTGAGTGTGTGGTTAGTGTGTATTGAGTGTGTGGTTAGTGTGAATTGAGTGTGTGGTTACTGTGAATTGAGTGTGTGGTTAGTGTGTATTGAGTGTGTGGTTAGTTTGTATTGAGTGTGTGGTTAGTGTGTATTGAGTGTGTGGTTAGTGTGTATTGAGTGTGTGGTTTGTGTGAATTGAGTGTGTGGTTATTGTGTATTGAGTGTGTGGTTAGTGTGTGTGGAGTGTGTGGTTAGTGTGAATTGAGTGTGTGGTTAGTGTGTATTGAGTGTGTGGTAAGAGTGTGGTTAGTGTGTATTGAGTGTGTGGTAAGAGTGGGGTTAGTGTGAATTGAGTGTGTGGTAAGAGTGTGGTTAGTGTGTATTGAGTGTGTGGTTAGTGTGTATTGAGTGTGTGGTTAGTGTGTATTGAGTGTGTGGTTAGTGTGAATTGAGTGTGTGGTTAGTGTGTATTGAGTGTGTGGTTAGTGTGTGTGGAGTGTGTGGTTAGTGTGTGTGGAGTGTGTGGTTAGTGTGAATTGAGTGTGTGGTTAGTGTGTATTGAGTGTGTGGTAAGAGTGTGGTTAGTGTGTATTGAGTGTGTGGTAAGAGTGTGGTTAGTGTGTGTGGAGTGTGTGGTTAGTGTGAATTGACTGTGTGGTTAGTGTGTATTGAGTGTGTGGTAAGAGTGTGGTTAGTGTGTATTGAGTGTGTGGTAAGAGTGGGGTTAGTGTGAATTGAGTGTGTGGTAAGAGTGGGGTTAGTGTGTATTGAGTGTGTGGTTAGTGTGTATTGAGTGTGTGGTTAGTGTGAATTGAGTGTGTGGTTAGTGTGTATTGAGTGTGTGGTTAGTGTGTATTGAGTGTGTGGTTAGTGTGAATTGAGTGTGTGGTTAGTGTGTATTGAGTGTGTGGTTAGTGTGTATTGAGTGTGTGGTTAGTGTGTGTGGAGGGTGTGGTTAGTGTGAATTGAGTGTGTGGTTAGTGTGTATTGAGTGTGTGGTAACAGTGTGGTTAGTGTGAATTGAGTGTGTGGTGAGTGTGTGGTAAGAGTGGGGT
Source organism: Hemibagrus wyckioides (assembly GCF_019097595.1). Taxonomy (NCBI): domain Eukaryota; kingdom Metazoa; phylum Chordata; class Actinopteri; order Siluriformes; family Bagridae; genus Hemibagrus; species Hemibagrus wyckioides. The sequence continues at coordinate 25,724,252 of NC_080723.1, forward strand.
TAGTGTGAATTGAGTGTGTATTTAGTGTGTATTGAGTGTGTGGTTAGTGTGTGGTTAGTGTGTATTGAGTGTGTGGTTATTGTGTGGTTAGTGTGTATTGAGTGTGTGGTAAGAGTGGGGTTAGTGTGTATTGAGTGTGTGGTTAGTGTGTGGTTAGTGTGTATTGAGTGTGTGGTTAGTGTGTATTGTGTGGTTATTGTGTATGGTTAGTGTGTATTGAGTGTATGGTTAGTGTGTATTTAGTGTGTATTGAGTGTATGGTTAGTGTGTATTTAGTGTGTATTGAGTGTATGGTTAGTGTGTATTTAGTGTGTATTGAGTGTGTGGTTAGTGTGTGTGGTTAGTGTGTATCGAGTGTATGGTTAGTGTGTATTGAGTGTGTGGTTATTGTGTATGATTTGTGTGTATTGAGTGTGTGGTTAGTGTGTATTCAGTGTGTGGTTATTGTGTATGGTTAGTGTGTATTGAGTGTGTGGTTATTGTGTATGATTTGTGTTCATTGTGTGTGTGGTCATTGTGTGGTTAGTGTGTATTGTGTGGTTATTGTGTATGATTTGTGTGTATTGAGTGTGTGGTTAGTGTGTATTGAGTGTGTGGTTATTGTGTATGATTTGTGTGTATTGAGTGTGTGGTTATTGTGTGTGGTTAGTGTGTATTGAATGTGTGGTTATTGTGTATGATTTTTGTGTATTGAGTGTGTGGTTATTGTGTGGTTATTGTGTATGATTTGTGTGTATTGAGTGTGTGGTTATTGTGTATGATTTGTGTGTATTGAGTGTGTGGTTACTGTGTATGATTTGTGTGTATTGAGTGTGTGGTTATTGTGTATGATTTGTGTGTATTGAGTGTGTGGTTATTGTGTATGGTTAGTGTGTATTGAGTGTGTGGTTAATGTGTATTGATTGTGTGGTTATTGTGTATGATTTGTGTGTATTGAGTGTGTGGTTAGTGTGTATTGAGTGTGTGGTTATTGTGTATGATTTGTGTGTATTGAGTGTGTGGTTACTGTGTATGATTTGTGTGTATTGAGTGTGTGGTTATTGTGTATGGTTAGTGTGTATTGAGTGTGTGGTTATTGTGTATGGTTAGTGTGTATTGAGTGTGTGGTTATTGTGTATGATTTGTGTGTACTGAGTGTGTGGTTATTGTGTATGGTTAGTGTGTATTGAGTGTGTGGTTATTGTGTATGGTTAGTGTGTATTGAGTGTGTGGTTATTGTGTGTGGTTAGTGTGTATTGAGTGTGTGGTTATTGTGTGGTTAGTGTGTATTGAGTGTGTGGTTACTGTGTATGATTTGTGTGTATTGAGTGTGTGGTTATTGTGTGGTTAGTGTGTATTGAGTGTGTGTTTATTGTGTATGATTTGTGTGTATTGAGTGTGTGGTTATTGTGTATGATTTGTGTGTATTGAGTGTGTGGTTATTGTGTATGGTTAGTGTGTATTGAGTGTGTGGTTATTGTGTGTGGTTAGTGTGTATTGAGTGTGTGGTTACTGTGTATGATTTGTGTGTATTGAGTGTGTGGTTATTGTGTGTGGTTAGTGTGTATTGAGTGTGTGGTTACTGTGTATGATTTGTGTGTATTGAGTGTGTGGTTATTGTGTGGTTAGTGTGTATTGAGTGTGTGGTTACTGTGTATGATTTGTGTGTATTGAGTGTGTGGTTATTGTGTATAATTTGTGTGTATTGAGTGTGTGGTTAGTGTGTATGTTTTGTGTGTATTGAGTGTGTGGTTATTGTGTATTGAGTGTGTGGTTATTGTGTATTGAGTGTATGGTTCGTGTGTATTGAGTGTGTGGTTATTGTGTATGATTTGTGTGTATTGAGTGTGTGGTTATTGTGTATTGAGTGTGTGGTTAGTGTGTATTGAATGTGTGGTTAGTGTGTGTGTTTAGTGTTTATTGAGTGTGTGGTTAGTGTGTATTGAGTGTGTGGTTAGTGTATATTGAGTGTGTGGTTATTGTTTATTGAGTGTGTGGTTAGTGTGTATTGAGTGTGTGGTTATTGTGTATGATTTGTGTATATTGAGTGTGTGGTTATTGTGTATTGAGTGTGTGGTTAGTGTCTATTGAGTGTGTGGTTATTGTGTATGATTTGTGTGTATTGAGTGTGTGGTTATTGTGTGTGTGATTAGTGTGTATTGAGTGTGTGGTGAGTGTGTCGTTAGTGTGTATTGAGTGTGTGGTTATTGTGTGTGATTTGTGTGTATTGAGTGTGTGGTTAGTGTGTATTGAGTGTGTTGTTAATGTGTATGATTTGTGTGTATTGAGTGTGTGGTTAGTGTGTATTGAGTGTGTGGTTATTGTGTGTATTGAGTGTGTGGTTAGTGTGTATTGAGTGTGTGGTTAGTGTGTATTGAGTGTGTGGTGAGTGTGTGATTTGTGTGTATTGAGTGTGTGGTTATTGTGTATGATTTGTGTGTATTGAGTGTGTGGTTATTGTGTATGATTTGTGTGTATTGAGTGTGTGGTGAGTGTGTATGATTTGTGTTCATTGAGTGTGTGGTTAGTGTGTATTGAGTGTGTGGTTAGTGTGTGTGTTTAGTGTTTATTGAGTGTGTCGTTAGTGTGTACTGAGTGTGTGGTTAGTGTGTATTGAGTGTGTGGTTAGTGTGTGTGGTTATTGTGTATTGAGTGTGTGGTGAGTGTTTATTGAGTGTGTGGTTAGTGTGTGGTGAGTGTGTGGTTAGTGTTCATTGAGTGTGTGGTTAGCGTGTATTGAGTGTGTATTGAGTGTGTGGTTAGTGTGTGTGGTTAGTGTGTATTGAGTGTGTGGTGAGTGTTTATTGAGTGTGTGGTTAGTGGGTATTGAGTGTGTGGTTAGTGTGTGGTTAGTGTTTATTGAGTGTGTGGTTAGCGTGTATTGAGTGTGCATTGAGTGTGTGGTTAGCGTGTATTGAGTGTGTATTGAGTGTGTGGTTAGCGTGTATTGAGTGTCTACTGAGTGTGTGGTTATTGTGTGGTTAGTGTTTATAGAGTGTGTGGTTAGCGTGTATTGAGTGTGTATTGAGTGTGTGGTTAGCGTGTATTGAGTGTGTGGTTAGTGTGTGGTGAGTGTGTGGTTAGTGTGTATTGAGTGTGTGGTTAGCGTGTATTGAGTGTGTATTGAGTGTGTGGTTAACGTGTATTGAGTGTGTATTGAGTGTGTGGTGAGTGTGTGGTGAGTGTGTGGTGAGTGTGTGGTTAGTGTTTATTGAGTGTGTGGTTAGCGTGTATTGAGTGTGTATTGAGTGTGTGGTTAGTGTGTACTGAGTGTGTGGTTAGCGTGTATTGAGTGTGTATTGAGTGTGTGGTTAGCGTGTATTGAGTGTGCATTGAGTGTGTGGTTAGCGTGTATTGAGTGTGTATTGAGTGTGTGGTTAGTGTGTATTGAGTGTCTACTGAGTGTGTGGTTATTGTGTGGTTAGTGTTTATAGAGTGTGTGGTTAGCGTCTATTGAGTGTGTATTGAGTGTGTGGTTAGTGTGTGTTGAGTGTGTGGTTAGTGTGCATTGAGTGTGTGGTTAGCGTGTATTGAGTGTGTATTGAGTGTGTGGTTAACGTGTATTGAGTGTGTATTGAGTGTGTGGTGAGTGTGTGGTGAGTGTGTGGTGAGTGTGTGGTTAGTGTTTATTGAGTGTGTGGTTAGCGTGTATTGAGTGTGTATTGAGTGTGTGGTTAGTGTGTACTGAGTGTGTGGTTAGCGTGTATTGAGTGTGTATTGAGTGTGTGGTTAGCGTGTATTGAGTGTGTATTGAGTGTGTGGTTAGCGTGTATTGAGTGTCTACTGAGTGTGTGGTTATTGTGTGGTTAGTGTTTATAGAGTGTGTGGTTAGCGTCTATTGAGTGTGTATTGAGTGTGTGGTTAGTGTGTGTTGAGTGTGTGGTTAGTGTGCATTGAGTGTGTGGTTAGCGTGTATTGAGTGTGTACTGAGTGTGTGGTTAGCGTGTATTGAGTGTGCATTGAGTGTGTGGTTAGCGTGTATTGAGTGTGTATTGAGTGTGTGGTTAGCGTGTATTGAGTGTGTATTGAGTGTGTGGTTAGCGTGTATTGAGTGTGTATTGAGTGTGTGGTTAGTGTGTATTGAGTGTCTACTGAGTGTGTGGTTATTGTGTGGTTAGTGTTTATAGAGTGTGTGGTTAGCGTCTATTGAGTGTGTATTGAGTGTGTGGTTAGTGTGTGTTGAGTGTGTGGTTAGTGTGCATTGAGTGTGTGGTTAGCGTGTATTGAGTGTGTACTGAGTGTGTGGTTAGCGTGTATTGAGTGTGCATTGAGTGTGTGGTTAGCGTGTATTGAGTGTGTATTGAGTGTGTGGTTAGCGTGTATTGAGTGTCTACTGAGTGTGTGGTTATTGTGTGTGGTTATTGTTTATTGAGTGTGTGGTGAGTGTGTGGTCATTGTGTATTGAGTGTGTGGTTATTGTGTGGTTAGCTTGTATTGAGTGTGTTATTGTGTGTGGTTCGTGTGTGGTTAGTGTGTATTGAGTGTGTTATTGTGTGTGGTTAGTGTGTATTGAGTGTGTTATTGTGTGTGGTTAGTGTGTATTGAGTGTGTTATTGTGTGTGGTTCGTGTGTGGTTAGTGTGTATTGAGTGTGTTATTGTGTGTGGTTCGTGTGTGGTTAGTGTGTACTGAGTGTGTTATTGTGTGTGGTTCGTGTGTGGTTAGTGTGTACTGAGTGTGTTATTGTGTGTGGTTCGTGTGTGGTTAGTGTGTATTGAGTGTGTTATTGTGTGTGGTTAGTGTGTACTGAGTGTGTTATTGTGTGTGGTTTGTGTGTGGTTCGTGTGTACTGAGTGTGTTATTGTGTGTGGTTCGTGTGTGGTTAGTGTGTATTGAGTGCGTTATTGTGTGTGGTTCGTGTGTGGTTAGTGTGTCCTGAGTGTGTTATTGTGTGTGGTTCGTGTGTGGTTAGTGTGTATTGAGTGTGTTATTGTGTGTGGTTAGTGTGTGGTTAGTACCAGTGAAGAGTTCTTTTGGAATACTCTTGGGTAAGATGTTCAGGTCGAGCAGCGGTGTGAGGACGCCCTCCAGATTGCCAAACATGGAGGACAGGCCGAGGCTGAAGAGCATGATGAAGAAGAGCACTGCCCACACCTGAGACGCAGGCATCTCGATCACCGCCTCCGTGAACACGATGAAGGCCAGACCTGTTCCTGACGCGCTCTGATGGAAACAGATGAACACATGTGACAAGTTAGCGCTCCTTCTGTGAAGCTTGTTAGATACAAGATCTTTAAGATTTCTCCAAAATCCACACGTCCTCATCCATCAATCATTGAGTCTAAAAGATGCTACAGTTCTCTGCTGAATTTACAAAAGTTTGAGAAACACTTGTGTGTGGATTAGCTGGAAAGTGTAAAGCTTGTTCCTGTCGCAGCTCATTTGCATGTGGAGACGCCCACAAAACTCCATAAAAGGTAAAGTGTACAGAGAGCTGAGAGAAGGGCATTAGTGCTCAGGGTAGTCTAAAACAGAAGTGGAAGCTATTCTGAAGAAGAAGAAGAAGAAGAAGAAGAAGAAGAAATGATCTGTAAGTCCTCTCATCATTTCACTTTCTTTATTATTTTCTATAATTAATGTCAGTAAATGAAATCAGCTGGTTTTCACTTGATGATCTGGATGAAGCTCTTGATCAGGTGAATTAGCGTAAGGATGTGTGTCTGTCCTGTGAGAAGGAGATGGACGCAGTTATTATATGAATAAAGCTGGAAAACTCCTTCATATATGAAGCAAGCTCTTAAAGAGGGACAGGCGAGATGCAGGAGATCAGACACCAGTTCCAGAGAAGATAGCCACAGGAGGGTTTAATGAACACAGCAATGTCAGGCCTGGAGCACAGACACTGATACCTGGTCCAGAAACCTCTGCAGATCACAGTGTCTCAGCTTCAGACTGTCCACTTCTACAGGATGTGTGCTGTTTAAGTAGGAGAGCCAGTCCTTGTAGTTCTCCATGGTGATGTTCTGATCAGAGAAGCTGAACTCGTTGGTCAGTTTGAGGATGTTGCTGTGGACACACATAGCATTCAGTCATGATAGCATTATTTATTTAAATTAAATGTGCTCTTTCTCACAGTATCTGTTCTAATTTCTACTAATCCCAACTGAGATGTAGGTGTTTGGGGCAGTCACAAAGATTCTGGGCCTTTAAAGTGGGTCAGTTTCATGATTTAGTGGGTGGTCAGTCAGGATGTGGAGATCTTCAGAAGTGCAGCAGATCATACCCAAGGACACTTTAAAAAAAAAACACTGGCTCTGAAGGTCAGCCCCATGATGCCCTTGTTCACGCTCATCTCCAGATCCTTCTGCTGGAGCTCCTGGAGTTTGTGTTGGAGTGAGGTGTGTGGTTGTGTGGTCAGTGTACTACACACCTCATTATACAGTTGTTGTGGTTTGTTGTAGCTTTAAATCCCAGGATGGAGAAAATAGGAATGGAGGCGTAGAGTGAGGTGGCGCTGTTAATGCAGCCCACTAACAAGGCGTCTCGCTCACAGTTATTCCTGAAACACACACACACAACATTCTGTAGAAGTGTATTTCTGTCTGACCCATGCTGAGGGGAGGGGCAGTGTGGACAGTCATCCACACTGAGTTTAAATCCCACCACTGACAGGCTGAGCATGGTCCTTCACCACCTGCTCAGGTGTATAAATGAGATTTGACCGTCTGCCCAGTGCCCTGAATGTAAATGTAATGGGTGTAGTGGGCGTGGCTGAAGTGCTCACTTCTCAGGGTTGTAGCTGGAGAAGGCGATAAGTGACACATACTCTACAATACAACACACTGAAATACACTCTACAACACAGTACAACACAACACACTGACACATGTAGTGGGTGTGGCTGAAGTGCTCACTTCTCAGGGTTGTAGCTGGAGAAGGCGATGAGGCCTCCGAAGGCCAGAGACAGAGAGAAGAAGATCTGAGTGGCAGCATCCAGCCACACCTGAGGGTTTAACAGGACCTGCCACTACACACACACACACACACACACACACACACACACAAACAAACAAACAAAAATAAATCTATAAAGCAGCACACGGGTGTGTATATATATTAGTGTGTGTATGAAACTCACATCTGGTGTAAAGAGGTACTCTAGTCCTTGGGCAGCTCCTGGAAGTGTGAGAGCTCGCACAAGAAAAACTGTTAACACTATGTAGGGAAATGTAGCTGTTACGTACACTGCCTGAACACACACACACACACATACACACACACATACACACACATACACACCTGTATTGTTAGTAAAACGTGTGTCTTTTTTATAGTGTGTATTGTTTAAAAGGACTATTATGTGTGAATGTTTTGTACTGGTTTTACTGTTATCATACATCTGTATCATGTTGGTCAGTGTTGAAGGTGTGTGTAGTGTTGAGTTGTTGAATTGTGTGTTGTTATGTTGTGACCTTGCCAATGGTCTCGATGCCACGGATGAAGCAGATGTAGACAATGGACCATGCTGTAGCCACACACAAGACCAGCCACCACTGCAGCGAGCCGCTGGACGCAATGTCCGGTGTGATGTTTAGCGTCTCTCGATACCAGTAATAATTCACTGGTGTTCCCTCAACACACTCCGACATGTACTCTACAACACAACACAACACACTGACACACACTCTACAACACAACACAACACACTGACACACACTCTACAACACAACACAACACACTGGCACACACTCTACAACACAACACAACACACTGACACACTCGACAACACAACACACTGACACACACTCTACAACACAACACAACACACTGACACACACTCTACAACACAACACACTGACACACACTCTACAACACAACACAACACACTGACACACACTCTACAACACAACACACTGACACACACTCTACAACACAACACAACACACTGACACACACTCTACAACACAACACAACACACTGACACACACTCTACAACACAACACAACACACTGACACACACTCTACAACACAACACAACACACTGGCACACACTCTACAACACAACACAACACACTGACACACTCGACAACACAACACACTGACACACACTCTACAACACAACACACTGACACACACTCTACAACACAACACAACACACTGACACACACTCTACAACACAACACAACACACTGACACACACTCTACAACACAACACAACACAACACACTGACACACACTCTACAACACAACACAACACACTGACACACACTCTACAACACAACACAACACACTGACACACTCTACAACACAACACACTGACACACACTCTACAACACAACACAACACACTGACACACACTCTACTACACAACACAACACACTGACACACTCTACAACACAACACAACACACTGACACACACTCTACAACACAACAACACACTGACACACACTCTACAACACAACACACTGACACACTCTACAACACAACACACTGACACACACTCCACAACACAACACACTGACACACACTCCACAACACAACACACTGACACACACAACACAACACACTGACACACACTCTACAACACAACACAACACACTGACACACACTCTACAACACAACACAACACAACACACTGACACACACTCTACAACACAACACACTGACACACACTCTACAACACAACACACTGACACACACTCTACAACACAACACAACACACTGACACACACTCTACAACACAACAACACACTGACACACACTCTACAACACAACACACTGACACACACTCTACAACACAACACACTGACACACACTCTACAACACAACACAACACACTGACACACACTCTACAACACAACACACTGACACACACTCTACAACACAACACAACACACTGACACACACTCTACAACACAACACACTGACACACACTCTACAACACAACACAACACACTGACACACACTCTACAACACAACACAACACAACACACTGACACACACTCTACAACACAACACAACACACTGACACACACTCTACAACACAACACAACACACTGACACACACTCTACAACACAACACACTGACACACACTCTACAACACAACACACTGACACACACTCTACAACACAACACACTGACACACACTCTACAACACAACACACTGACACACTCTACAACACAACACACTGACACACACTCTACAACACAACACACTGACACACACTCTACAACACAACACAACACACTGACACACACTCTACAACACAACACACTGACACACACTCTACAACACAACACAACACAACACACTGACACACACTCTACAACACAACACAACACACTGACACACACTCTACAACACAACACAACACACTGACACACACTCTACAACACAACACAACACACTGACACACACTCTACAACACAACACAACACACTGACACACACTCTACAACACAACACACTGACACACACTCTACAACATAACACAACACACTGACACACACTCTACAACACAACACAACACACTGACACACACTCTACAACACAACACAACACACTGACACACACTCTACAACACAACAAACTGACACACTCTACAACACAACACACTGACACACACTCTACAACACAACACAACACACTGACACACACTCTACAACACAACACACTGACACATACTCTACAACACAACACAACACACTGACACACACTCTACAACACAACACAACACACTGACACACACTCTACAACACAACACAACACACTGACACACACTCTACAACACAACACAACACACTGACACACACTCTACAACACAACACACTGACACACACTCTACAACACAACACAACACACTGACACACACTCTACAACACAACACACTGACACACTCGACAACACAACACACTGACACACACTCTACAACACAACACAACACACTGACACACACTCTACAACACAACACACTGACACACTCTACAACACAACACACTGACACACACTCTACAACACAACACAACACACTGACACACACTCTACAACACAACACACTGACACACACTCTACAACACAACACAACACACTGACACACACTCTACAACACAACACAACACACTGACACACACTCTACAACACAACACACTGACACACACTCTACAACATAACACAACACACTGACACACACTCTACAACACAACACACTGACACACTACAACACAACACACTGACACACACTCTACAACACAACACACTGACACACTACAACACAACACACTGACACACTCTACAACACAACACACTGACACACACTCTACAACACAACACAACACACTGACACACTCTACAACACAACACAACACACTGACACACACTCTACAACACAACACACTGACACACACTCTACAACACAACACACTGACACACACTCTACAACACAACACAACACACTGACACACTCTACAACACAACACACTGACACACACTCTACAACACAACACACTGACACACACTCTACAACACAACACACTGACACACACTCTACTGACACACTCTACAACACAACACACTGACACACACTCTACAACACAACACACTGACACACACTCTACAACACAACACAACACACTGACACACACTCTACAACACAACACAACACACTGACACACACTCTACAACACAACACAACACACTGACACACACTCTACAACACAACACACTGACACACACTCTACAACACAACACAACACACTGACACACACTCTACAACACAACACAACACACTGACACACACTCTACAACACAACACAACACACTGACACACACTCTACAACACAACACACTGACACACTCTACAACACAACACACTGACACACACTCTACAACACAACACAACACACTGACACACTCTACAACACAACACACTGACACACACTCTACAACACAACACACTGACACACACTCTACTACACAACACAACACACTGACACACTCTACAACACAACACAACACACTGACACACACTCTACAACACAACAACACACTGACACACACTCTACAACACAACAACACACTGACACACACTCTACAACACAACACACTGACACACACTCTACAACACAACACAACACACTGACACACACTCTACAACACAACACAACACACTGACACACACTCTACAACACAACACAACACACTGACACACACTCTACAACACAACACAACACAATGACACACTCTACAACACAACACACTGACACACTCTACAACACAACAGACTGACACACACTCTACAACACAACACACTGACACAATCTACAACACAACACACTGACACACACTCTACAACACAACACACTGACACACTCTACAACACAACACACTGACACACTCTACAACACAACAAAACACACTGACACACACTCTACAACACAACACACTGACACACACTACAACACAACACACTGACACACTCTACAACACAACACACTGACACACTCTACAACACAACACAACACACTGACACACACTCTACAACACAACACACTGACACACTCTACAACACAACACACTGACACACACTCTACAACACAACACACTGACACAATCTACAACACAACACACTGACATACTCTACAACACAACACAACACACTGACACACACTCTACAACACAACACACTGACACACTCTACAACACAACACACTGACAAACTCTACAACACAACACAACACACTGACACACTCTACAACACAACACAACACACTGACACACACTCTACAACAAAACACACTGACACACTCTACAAAACAACACACTGACACACACTCTACAACACAACACACTGACACACACTCTACAACACAGCACACTGACACACACTCTACAACACAACACAACACACTGACACACACTCTACAACACAACACACTGACACACACTCTACAACACAACACACTGACACACACTCTACAACACAACACAACACACTGACACACTCTACAACACAACACACTGACACACACTCTACAACACAACACACTGACACACACTCTACAACACAACACACTGACACAATCTACAACACAACACAACACAACACACTGACACACACTCTAAAACACAGCACACTGACACACACTCTACAACACAGCACACTGACACACACTCTACAACACAACACAACACACTGACACACACTCTACAACACAACACACTGACACACACTCTACAACACAACACACTGACACACACTCTACAACACAACACAACACACTGACACACACTCTACAACACAACACACTGACACACACTCTACAACACAACACACTGACACACACTCTACAACACAACACACTGACACACACTCTACAACACAACACACTGACACACTCTACAACACAACACACTGACACACTCTACAACACAACACAACACACTGACACACTCTACAACACAACACAACACACTGACACACACTCTACAACAAAACACACTGACACACTCTACAAAACAACACACTGACACACACTCTACAACACAACACACTGACACACACTCTACAACACAGCACACTGACACACACTCTACAACACAACACAACACACTGACACACACTCTACAACACAACACACTGACACACACTCTACGACACAACACAACACACTGACACACTCTACAACACAACACAACACACTGACACACACTCTACAACACAACACAACACACTGACACACACTCTACAACACAACACAACACACTGACACACACTCTACAACACAACACAACACACTGACACACACTCTACAACACAACACAACACACTGACACACACTCTACAACACAACACAACACAACACACTGACACACACTCTACAACACAACACACTGACACACACTCTACAACACAACACAACACACTGACACACACTCTACAACACAACACAACACACTGACACACTCTACAACACAACACACTGACACACACTCTACAACACAACACAACACACTGACACACACTCTACAACACAACACACTGACACACACTCTACAACACAACACAACACACTGACACACACTCTACAACACAACACACTGACACACACTCTACAACACAACACAACACACTGACACACACTCTACAACACAACACAACACACTGACACACACTCTACAACACAACACACTGACACACACTCTACAACACAACACAACACACTGACACACACTCTACAACACAACACAACACACTGACACACACTCTACAACACAACACAACACACTGACACACACTCTACAACACAACACAACACACTGACACACACTCTACAACACAACACAACACACTGACACACTCGACAACACAACACACTGACACACACTCTACAACACAACACACTGACACACACTCTACAACACAACACACTGACACACACTCTACTACACAACACAACACACTGACACACTCTACAACACAACACAACACACTGACACACACTCTACAACACAACAACACACTGACACACACTCTACAACACAACAACACACTGACACACACTCTACAAAACAACACAACACACTGACACACTCTACAACACAACACACTGACACACACTCTACAACACAACACAACACACTGACACACACTCTACAACACAACACAACACACTGACACACACTCTACAACACAACACAACACAATGACACACTCTACAACACAACACACTGACACACTCTACAACACAACAGACTGACACACACTCTACAACACAACACACTGACACAATCTACAACACAACACACTGACACACACTCTACAACACAACACACTGACACACTCTACAACACAACACACTGACACACTCTACAACACAACAAAACACACTGACACACACTCTACAACACAACACACTGACACACACTACAACACAACACACTGACACACTCTACAACACAACACACTGACACACACTCTACAACACAACACAACACACTGACACACACTCTACAACACAACACACTGACACACTCGACAACACAACACACTGACACACACTCTACAACACAACACAACACACTGACACACACTCTACAACACAACAAACTGACACACTCTACAACACAACACACTGACACACACTCTACAACACAACACAACACACTGACACACACTCTACAACACAACACACTGACACACACTCTACAACACAACACACTGACACACACTCTACAACACAACACAACACAACACACTGACACACACTCTACAACACAACACACTGACACACTCTACAACACAACACAACACACTGACACACACTCTACAACACAACACACTGACACACACTCTACAACACAACACAACACACTGACACACACTCTACAACACAACACACTGACACACACTCTACAACACAACACACTGACACACTACAACATAACACAACACACTGACACACACTCTACAACACAACACAACACACTGACACACACTCTACAACACAACACAACACAACACACTGACACACTCTACAACACAACACAACAAACTGACACACACTCTACAACACAACACACTGACACACACTCTACAACACAGCACACTGACACACACTCTACAACACAACACAACACACTGACACACACTCTACAACACAACACACTGACACACACTCTACAACACAACACACTGACACACACTCTACAACACAACACACTGACACACTCTACAACACAACACACTGACACACACTCCACAACACAACACACTGACACACACTCTACAACACAACACACTGACACACACTCTACAACACAACACAACACACTGACACACTCTACAACACAACACACTGACACACACTCTACAACACAACACAACACACTGACACACACTCTACAACACAACACAACACACTGACACACACTCTACAACACAACACACTGACACACACTCTACAACACAACACACTGACACACACTCTACAACACAACACACTGACACACACTCTACAACACAACAACACACTGACACACACTCTACAACACAACACAACACACTGACACACTCTACAACACAACACACTGACACACACTCTACAACACAACACACTGACACACACTCTACAACACAACACACTGACACACACTCTACAACACAACACACTGACACACACTCTAAAACACAGCACACTGACACACACTCTACAACACAACAGAACACACTGACACACACTCTACAACACAACACAACACACTGACACACACTCTACAACACAACACACTGACACACTCTACAACACAACACACTGACACACACTACAACACAAAACAACACATTGACACACACTCTACAACACAACACAACACACTGACACACACTCTACAACACAACACAACACACTGACACACACTCTACAACACAACACAACACACTGACACACTCTACAACACAACACACTGACACACACTCTACAACACAACACACTGACACACACTCTACAATACAACAACACACTGACACACACTCTACAACACAACACAACACACTGACACACTCTACAACACAACACACTGACACACACTCTACAACACAACACACTGACACACACTCTACAACACAACACACTGACACACACTCTACAACACAACACAACACAACACACACTCTACAACACAACACAACACAACACACTGACACACACTCTACAACACAACACAACACACTGACACACTCTACAACACAACACACTGACACACACTCTACAACACAACAGAACACACTGACACACACTCTACAACACAACACAACACACTGACACACACTCTACAACACAACACACTGACACACTCTACAACACAACACACTGACACACACTCTACAACACAACACAACACACTGACACACACTCTACAACACAACACAACACACTGACACACACTCTACAACACAACACAACACACTGACACACTCTACAACACAACACAACACACTGACACACACTCTACAACACAACACAACACACTGACACACACTCTACAACACAACACACTGACACACACTCCACAACACAACACACTGACACACACTCTAGAACACAACACAACACACTGACACACACTCTACAACACAACACAACACACTGACACACTCTACAACGCAACACACTGACACACACTCTACAACACAACACACTGACACACACTACAACACAACACAACACACTGA
>NC_080723.1:25750399-25810399 GCF_019097595.1 Hemibagrus wyckioides
ATCTTTTTAAATAGAGTTGTGATGTTTTTGTAGGCATGAAGGCTGAAGGCTGTGGTGTTTGGATTTTTGACTGATGCACTGATGATTTTTACATTTTGCTGTATAACTGCAGCTCAAAGTAGAATAAGAGTGGGAAGGAGTGTTGAGCAAATCCACCATGTTGAGGTGGAGCTGAGACTGAAGACTGGTTTTTTAAATCTGTCTTTTATCCTGTGTGTTTTGTATAACTTTTTTTCTGTTGCTGTTCTCACATCTGTAGTGTAAAATCCTTTCTTATACCATTTATTTACTAGCAGCCATCACATTACCCAAGAGCTGGAAACTGTCCTCAACACTAAGCCCTAAAAATAAAATAGAATTCAATAAAAATAAAACATCCTAATTCTAGTGAACAGGCTAGCAGAAGCATTCTACAGTATCATGATATTATTCCCACAGTGCTACAGAGTTCTGCACTGGGATTGGTCAGAAGGTCTTCTCTATACTTTCTATAAATCTCATAGTGCAGGATTATATGAGAGCACTTGCTCTTATATCATATTGTCTCTATAGCAACACACACACACACTCTTGTGAATATATTTTAAAAACATGCTTTTAAATGTTCTGTAAGGGGAAGTGTGTGTGTGTGGAAGGAATCTCCAGTGTCAGAGCTTTGTAAGACTCAGAGGTAAAGCTGTAACTTTAAGTTTTCCACATCTTCAGATTCAGGTTTATCTGTAACACGAGAACATTCCTTTAGCATTACGTTAAAGAGAGGCTGGTGAGGGAAGTGATGTTTCTAGCAGCTGTAACATAAGTGATAACAGAAACTCGTTTTCCAAACAGTAAATGTGTAAAAACTATTTCTTCTCTAACTTGTGATCATTGTTGGTAACTTGCTGTGGAATTAAACACTTGGGCACAGGATTGTGTGCCCAAGTGTTTAATTTTGGGCACACAATCCTGACTTCATCACATAAACACTACCACAGACCCCAGGTGAGATCCTTCATCCACACACAGCTTCTGCACAAAAACTTCATCTTACCTCCTCCGTAAATCTGACACAGATATGGGAATCTCCACACATTTCCGAGTCCCACGGCAAATCCGATACACGTGAGCAGATACTGGAGTTTGTTGTCCCATTTCGGCCTCTCTTTTTTTTCATCCTCGGCCGCCCTGTCCTCCATGACTGTACTGATGTCCTGTATAGATCCTCGTCTCGAGCTCTCTGACTCTCACTCAACCATCCCAAAACTAGATAAGCTGAGATCTGTGTTTTTTATTGATTGTGGAGAACAGACAAATAAGGTCTGTGTTTCTGGTGGAATATTCCTCACTTGTTTAATGGATAACCCAAAAGTCGATCAGAATCACAGCACAATCTCCCACCAGATCAAAAAATTCAAACCAGATTTTATGAAAGCAAAGGTCACACACATTTACGGCTGGAAGGTTTTATAATGTGCATTAGGTTTTTATGTGGAGTTTTATGTGGACTGTTTCCCCGGATTCAGGGAATGTCTGGCCTTGTAGAAGAAAAAAAAAGCAATACCTGAAAATGAGCTCATAGATAGATAGATACAGTGTTGGGGAATAACTAGTTACATGTAACGGTGTTATGTAACTTAATTACAAAATAAATGTAACAGTAACTTGTTACAGTTACTGAGAAAAAATATGTAATTAAAATTACAGTTACTTATGAAAATGTTAAAGATTACAAATAGAGTTTCATCTGAATATTTTCTTTAAAAAAATTAGTATATGTTGAATAAATATTAATTTGTTGTTCAAGTTTGTTAAAGCGGTGCTATTCTGATGATTCTGATTGGTTCTCTGGTTTGAATTTGCGGAGCGTCTGCCAATTACATTAATCCACATTGCCGCGGAAAGCTTTAGGCTTCTACACTGTCTGAGAGTGACCACCATGGCGAGTGATAAAAATGTATTTCAGTCCTGGAAATTTAAACATAATTTCATCCTGAAATCCAATAAGGGGCAAATATAACAGTTCAGGGGGAAATTAGTTTCCCGGCTGTTAAAATGCTTTCAGCATCAAAGGCTTCAATGTTGAACCTGAGGAAGCATCTGCAGGTATGGAACCTGGCCTTCCTTTATTTTATAATATATTTAAAATGTAAAATTTTTGTCATTATTGTGAGTGTACAGAAATAAAAACAGACCCTTTATTTTGGAATGATATATTCCTCGTTTCTGTATAATAAAAAGTGACGGAGTGGTCAGTTGATTTACTGAAGCTGCTCTGTGGAAAAAAATCCACTGAAACGCGCCTGCGCATTCATCGAGCCCACAGTGTACTCAAGACCTGTATTCATAACATTCACAACAAATTAGCTAGTCTGCTAGTCATGGGCGTCGCTAGGCCATTTTAAAGCAACCCTAAAATTCTGCGATTCTCCATAAACTGTACACGAATAAGTGACCTCCTCAGTCCCCTTTACATTTCATATGAAAACGGCGGCTCTTCGGCTCCTCCCCGTCTTTCAGCGCGTTCTTCAATCCACAGACCGCGGCGTCACAGAGCGAGGATCAGAGGACAAGTGTGTGTGTGTGTGTGTGTGTGTGCAGGGGCGTCTTAATGGGGGGGAAAGGGTGACTGAGTGCATAGGGCCCTGGCCGCCCCGCCCTCAAAGATCCTCATATAGTATTATTATTATAGTGAAATTGAGTGTACAGTGCCTGCGCTCGCACGCAGTATTCTGATCCTCGCTGTTTTAGTGAGATTCGGCACAGCCACACGTTTGTGTGGACACCTCCTATAGGAACAGGGTGCACGCAAATTTGAATGGTTTAATTGGTCATTCAAGAACAATGCCAAATGATAATTGGCTGTGAGAGAGCACCGGAGCACGGGTTCAGCAGTCAGAACTAAGCGAGCGCCGAGCGGGCAAGTCGAGACCGACACCGCGATATACACAATGCCCAAACAAAAATCAGGCTACCAAAAAAGAGGGAGAGAGAGGAAAGGAAACGAAAACAAAATGAAGAAAAACAACTTCTCCCAAGTTTTTCCCCCTAAGAGAGCAGGTGAGAACGTGTTTTGTGATCAGAGAAACAATGTTACAAAGCTAGCAATTAAAAATCTTAGCTTACTCTAAACTTTGAAATAACATGTAAAGTGTTGGAACGTGAGACAATTTTTAAGAGATAAAATATGAAGAATAATATGAAATCTATGTGTGTGTACTGTACAATATAGATTTCATGGATCTTGCTCAAAATATTAAAATGAGAAACCCTCTGTTCCCCGGCCCTGTCTCAGAGAGTGCAGCAGTGGGGTCATCACAACAAGGTTCTACTGCTAGTGTTTCAGCCTTTTTCACTTTGGATTATTTTATTATTTTATTTATTTAGAATTAGACAGACATGCTTTGAAAGAAGGCAAAGTGGTGATTTGAGTTATATTGTGTTTATTTATTTATATTACTGATTGAAAGAATAATAATGTTCTGGACAACGAGCACAATGTCTCTTAATAAAACACAGTTAAAAATCATTAAGTTGTCATTTTTATCTATAAGGGGATACCTGAGGTGCTTTATTTATAGCAGGGGTGTCCAATCTTATCCGCAAAGGGCCGGTGTGGGTGCAGGTTTTCATTCCAACTGAGTAGAAGCCACATCTGAGTCTACTGAAAGCCAAGAGCTACTGATTAGCCAGTTGGAATCAGGTGTAGCTTCTGCTTGGTTGGAATGAAATCCTGCACCCACACTGGCCCTTTCTGGATAAGACTGGACACCCCTGATTTATAGTATAAAGTCACAGGGGTCGGCAAAGTCAATCCTGGAGAGCCGCTGTCCTGTAGATTTTAGCTTCAACCCTAAAACGAAGAAGAAAAAACAAAACATAACTGTCTATAGCCTTAGTGTTCCTGAAGACCTTGATTAGCTTGTTCAGGTGTGCTGGATTAAGGTTGGAGCTAAACTCTGTAGGACAGTGGCCTTCCAGGACCGACATTACCTGTCTTGGTATAGCTCAATTTATACACAAAATTATTTCTGTGCTGCATTAACATGCATGCAATGCAAAGAATTTGTTTATACTATACATGGTATTACAATTTTTAATAATGTTCTTTTCAATTTTACATCACTGATTTGACAACAATTACTGTATCAGTGAGTAAAGTGTGTACACTTTTACATTATTATTAAAAAAAAGTAATAAATAGCATGGATCATGAGATGATGGGAAAGGGGCCCTCCATACACTGTCTTTGCATAGGGCCCAAGAATTGGGGCTACACCCCTTGTGTGTGTGTGAGTGTGTGTGTGTGTGTGTGTGTGTGTGTGTGTGTGTGTGAGTGTGTGTGTGTGTGTGTGTGTGTGTGATCAGGAAGACTTGTATTTGTCTTGTTCAGTACTCAAATGTTATACACATCTATGCAATACAGTGGAATGCTGCAATAATTTTACCATCCTACCCTGTTAGTCACGCCTTTATTTTATTTTATTTATTTATTTATTTATTTATTTATTTTTTGTTTTTTTACTATTATACCCTCATTGGGGGCGGAGCCCCCCTTAAATGAAAATCCTAAAATCGTCCCTGCTGCTAGCTCCCTTTACCAGGCACACTTCTATTTCTGAACCTTTGACAGTAAATATATATCTCACACTTTTCCTCCTTGTAAATGTGTTGGTGTCAGATCTAATATAACTCAGTTATTTTAGCGCTGTAGTGTACATTATGATGACTCTTTACAGATTATGTTTTTTTCCAAGGCATTGTTACTTGCCAGTGTGTCCTGTCATAGCTACGCAAAGATCTGATTCCTAAAACAGTATTAAACAGGTTTTGTTCTGAAGTCTGGTTTTGTGGCTGGGCTTAAAATTAAATTAATATAATCTTAATTCAAGTGATGAAAGACTTAAAATTCTAACAGTAAACAGAGTTGAGTTCTACTGTAAGGTTAACCCTGCCTGGGATAAATGTTTGGAAATGATTTAGTTGAAAATATCCATTAGAAACTTAAAAGTAATCAAAAAGTAATCAGTTACTTTACTTTTATAAAGTCATTGAAAAGTTACACGACTTATTACATTTTAAACAGAGGAACCTGTAATCTGGAAACCGATTACATTTCCAAAGTAAACTACCCAACACTGGCTGGATGGATGGATGGATGGATGGATGGATGGATGGATGGATGGATAGATAGATAGATAGATAGATAGATAGATAGATAGATAGATAGATAGATAGATAGATAGATAGATAGATAGGTCACTGGAAACCCAGCTACAGAAGATCAAGAAGAAGAAAGTATAAATTCAGGTTCATCCTCATCCATTACCATCTTTTTCATCCTAAAACTTCAGGCCATTTTCTATGATTAGATCAGACAGGTTTTTTTTTTTGTTTTGTTTTTGTTTTTTTGTTTTTTTTACAAAAGTCTTACAGAGGATTAAGGAAGTCTTTTTCATATTCTAACAATTTCAGAGCATTTTCTACATTAAAGTTGTCGGATCACAAACCTTCCACTATTTACATTTCTTATATTAATGTAATGCATGTATTTATTAGAATTGTAAATAGTTAGACTGGATTGTCTGATAATTAAACTGATCTTATTAGACTTGTTTTCTCTAGGTGTCTTTCTTGAATGTACAAAATTCATTCCAAGATTCAAAGATCAAAGCCAAGATTTCTATTACATTTCAATTCAATTTAATTTCTTTGTATAGTGCTTTTAACTATGCCCATGAACCTTCCAGAGCTGCTCCTTTACCTAAGAAAACTATACATTAAAAGCTTGACTAAACAAATGTGTCTGAATCCCCAACACTAATCTGAAGGCTGTTCCATAACTGTGTGGCTTTGTAAGAGAAAGCTCCGCCCCCTGCTGTAGCAAGCACTTAAGGTACTACCAAATAACCAGCACCCTTTGATCGGAGTAGGCGTGGCGGATCATAAATAGTGAAAACATCACTCAAGTACTGTGGCACGCGACCATTTAGTGCTTTATAGGTCAGTAACAGGATTTTATAATCAATGCGAAATTTGACTGGGAGCCAATGTAGTGTCAATAAAATAGGAGTGATGTGTCCATATCTTCTGGTTCTAGTTAGGACTCTAGCTGCTGCATTCTGGACTAACTGGAGCTTGTGTATGCTCCTACTGGAACATCCAGACAGTAAGCCAGAGCTAGCTTGGAGTTTACAGAAGGACAAACAGAAGTGTACACTGTTGAAGAAGACCAGACATATCAGACCTGCAACACAAACAATCCACACGAGTCTAAAAGCTATGCTTCTAAGAGGATAAGCTTAACATTCAGAATCCTAAAGTTATTCAGTTCAATTCAATTCAATTTTATTTGTATAGCACTTTTAACAAAGAACATTGTCTCAAAGCAGCTTTACATGAGAAACGACATAAGAAAACAGACAGACAGACAGACAGTCCTAGATGTTATCCCAAGTGAGCAAGCCTGAGGTGACTGTGGCAAGGAAAAACTCCCTTAGATGGTAAGAGGAAGAAACCTTGAGAGGAACCAGACTCAAAAGGGAACCCATCCTCTTTTGGGTGACAGTTGTGTGATGCAGATACAGCATGTGTATAGTGTTATGTAAATCAATAAGGAGGTTGTTGTCCATGGTGATGCTTGAATATCCCAATCCTCACAAGCAGAACCCGGCTGGAGCCGGTCCATCTCTGGATGCCACTGGAGCCGGCACAGTCTCTGTGTTATGTCAGTATTATGTGGGAATTCACATGTGGACTCATATCCAGAGTCAGGTATTGCAGATTTCCACAGTCAGATTATTAAATAGGTGGAAACACTTTGTTTATGAGAGAGATTAGAGGAGAAGGATCAAACTGGTCTGACATGAAGTCTACAGTAACTCATATATTCAGTCTTTACAACTGTGGTGAGCAGAAAAGCATGTGCCCAGAACATTTAACCTTGAGGTGAATGAGCTACAACAGCAGAAGACCACATCAGGTTACACTTGGGTTAGAGTTTTTGATAAAGTTTATGCCACCAGCTTTTGGGGAATCTGCTAAATCTTTGATCAAATAATTTGGTGAGCCAGCCAGGAGTAAGGCAAGTACATTATTGATAAACTTCACACTACTCTGCAAAGGTTAGACTATTGGTTTTATTCTGCAATAATGATTAGATATCTTGAAGAGAGAGAGAGAGAGAGACACTTTTTACTTATTACTTTGTACTTATTATGTTTTGCCAAAAGATATACAACAAAAGAACAGTAAGATAAAATCAGACTCTAACACAATAATGTGGATTCTGGATCCTGGAAGGAGTTGACCCATGATCCAGGGTATGCTGGTGTTGTAGAACAGACATGGAGGTGATACCTGAAATTTGTTGGAAATATTGTGTGTCTGTATTTAGACTAAGTGAGTATTGTATCTGCACTTTAACGTGTATTTTTGACACCCAACAGTTAAAATGATTATTAAATTATTAGATCTAGGACATGGGCATTGATTCTACAGTCAAGTCAGAGGACTAGATTAATTTTTATTGGACAGTCTGTGACCCAGGGGACCGACTTCACAAGGACTTTTTTTTATTAGAGCTCAGATTCTGTACATTAACACATTCAATCAACTGAGCCATAATTACAGCCCCAAAACATACATATTATTTCTTTACTGTGTGTAATGATTCACTTTATATCATAACTGCTAAAACTGCAAGAAAAAATGAAAGAAGTGCATTTACATATAAAAATTGTTTGCTGTACATTCTAACCCTCTGTTCACTAACCTAACCACTGGGGCAAGCTTTCAAACTGGAAAATGTTTGTTGAAGGCATTAAAAATTCTCTATTTTACCAGCAAATCCTACAGAACAGTGATGAAAGAATAGCTGGAGCAGAAACAGTCCATGTTTTGGACTGAGTCAGTGTGTAGATTTAGGCCTGAAGCTTGCAAGAAACCCAGCAACATGCTTCAACAATCCCATCACATTGCTTTAGGTCATTCTGATTTCTGCAGAAATCTCTAGCACTGTAAACAAACACTGACACAGGTTACACATCACATTGTGTAAGACCAGGACATGATCCACTTCAGACATGAAGCATCTCATTAAGGGGCAAGTTAAGATCTGATTCATCACACACCCTTTTGATTCAAATCCGTTTTAACGCACTGTTTGTATTTGCTTTATGTTTCATAAAGATATTTAGTGTGTAATGTTTAGTAATGAATGGAATAAGCTATGTTCAGGAGGTAACTGATGGTCTTCTGACAGACACTCATGGGACAGTAAAGTCCACCAGATGAACATGGAGACTGATTTCACTGCATTTGAACGGTTTTCAGCTTTCCTGTGCTTTCAGATCAGTGAATTTCAGAGGGATCCCACTTGTAGTCCATCACTTCTTGCGATCGTATGGTCAAACCTTGTGGAGAAACCTGGGCCTGAAGGAATCTGCACAGAACTGCCCTCGTGACCCAGGAACTCTTTAACTGTGGATCTAAGAATGTTAAAGTGAGGTTTCTTTCTAATCTTTAATTATTAAAGGGTCAGAAACATGACATAATAAAATCAGTTCTATTAAAAAAATAACTCATTTATAAACGTCAGGAGACACATGACTCCAAGTCGGATTTCTGACACAATTACAGTGTCTGTAGTTCCAGTTCATTTGTACTGTAATGTTGACTCCTCCCACAGTGCTGTAGTCCCGCCCCCATTACGTAAATCTGGTCCGTTTGTTCTACACTTTCTTCATTTCTGTGTCTATTTGACCAGACACGGTTTCAATCTCCGGTGTCTGCTTGTCATCTTTGCCACAGCAATGCTTCCTGATGAATTTATAAACAGCAACTAGCGGAATAACCAGAGCAGGAACTCCAGAAAGGATGAAGATGATGATATTGATCCACTCAGGGTAGTGCAGAACCTCTAAATTGGGGAAGTTTTTCTGTAAAAAAACAAAACAAAAAAAAGATAAATGTTTGTGTATAAAAGTGTTTATCACTGCTATAATGTAAGGGAGAACAGGAAAGAAACTTTAAATGGATATAATGTATGCCACATCATCCTTTTATAAATAAAAAACCTTAATCTTACCCTAACATTGAACAGCTGAAAGAACAACAACAATCTTACCCTAGAAATACTTCGAGTTGGTAATAGAGTTGGTAATAGAGTTATTAATAGAGCTGGTAATAGAGTTAGTAACAGAGTTAGTAATAGAGTTAGTAATAGAGTTGGTAATAGAGTTGGTAATAGAGTTGGTAACAGAACCTCTAAGTGTTTAATTCTTTACTATCAGACACACAGAAGTCTCTATGTTAGTCAGATGTTGAGGATGGATGTACCGATTCAGGGTTCCAGGTGATGTAGGTGAGCTCCCTGCTGGCAGTGGAGATGAGATAGAAGATGAAGATAACCAGGACAATGAGAGGACTGATGATTCTCCATGTGGCCTGCCAGAAGATATTGGGTTTGTGTCCGATCATGAACTCGATGTCTTTATTAAACCTGTGAGGAAGAAAACAGTGTGATACTGACTGCAATGCAAGGGTGAGACACACACACACACACACATACACATACATACACCAACACACACACATACTCACATAAAAATTAAAAAAACATTAACACACACTCACTGGCCAAAGATTTATAACTTCCTCCTCATTCAGTCTTCAAAAGTATTTTAATTTAAAGTACTTTCTCTATTTTGTTATTTTTGTTAATTTCTTTAAATTTATCTTCATTTTTTTTATTTTGTATTTTTTATTATTTAGTTTCTTTACCTCTTAATTGTCTACTTAATAAATAAATTTGTATAGAAATAATAACAACAACAGTAATAATAATAATAATTCTTGTCTTTACTTACTTAAATATTAGATTTTATTCTCTATATTTTATTATCTGTCGATTTTATTTTGATATTTTTATTTTGTGCATTATTAATAATACTTTTTTATTATTGATTCATATTTTTATTAACGGACTCTACAGCACTTTTATATATAAATAAAAATCCAGTACAAATAAACTGCACATTTCCACAGCTCTGTGGTCTGTGTAAGTGTGTGAGGACTAATCAGAGCCTAGCTGTTAGCACTAACGTGAAGAATGCTAACTCTTAATGTGTTTTGTTCATACTGTGACACACTGGATCTCCATGAAGATGCACTAACACAGGAGGTTGTGTATGATCTCTGCAGGGTGATTTGTGTAACACACACAGCTACAGAGTTCAGCTGGACTTTAAAACACAGCAAGAAACCAGTTTAAACTTTAAACCCTGAAAGTGAATGAGTTTCACTCTGAGCCATAAGCTCAGTAGCCCCAAGTCTCCAGAATCAGGATCAGGTTCAGGTTTCAGCTTACTAACAGAATGAATATTTAGCCACTTAGCACATATCAGTGCTGAAAACATGCTAGGAGATAAGACTCGGCTGATTTTATAATGCAAACAGAACAAAGTTCAGCTGATTCTTTATCTTCACTGAATACTGAGTAATAAAACTGACTGAAGACCTGCTGACGTTCAGCCTGGTTTAGCCTAGCAACATGATGCCAATAAAGATGGACATGCTAGTGCACCGAGCGAGAGTCTGTTTCTAACCAGAATAATTACTTCATTACTCAATACTTTCATAGTCTTCCTTCCTTCCTTCCTTCCTTCCTTCCAAACCCAGTCTGAAGGGTGACGCAGCTGAGTTCTGGACTGTCACTGATCAGAAGGTGTTAATTGATTTTAACAGCAGTGCAATTGCAGGCCACAGGTTTATATAAAGGCACTTGATCTCCTTCCCGGTGTGGTGTGATGTGGCATGGTGTGATGTTGTGTGATGTGGTGTGGCATGGTGTGATGTGGTGTGGCATGGTGTGATGTGGTGTGGCGTGGTGTGATGTGTGATGTGGTGTGGCGTGGTGTGATGTGGTGTGGCGTGGTGTGATGTGTGATGTGTGATGTGGTGTGGCGTGGTGTGATGTGTGATGTGTGATGTGGTGTGGCGTGGTGTGGCGTGGTGTGATGTGTGATGTGGTGTGATGTGTGATGTGGTGTGGCGTGGTGTGATGTGGTGTGGTGTGGTGTGGCATGGTGTGATGTGGTGTGGCGTGGTGTGATGTGTGATGTGGTGTGGCATGGTGTGATGTGGTGTGGCGTGGTGTGGCATGGTGTGATGTGGTGTGGCGTGGTGTGATGTGTGATGTGTGATGTGGTGTGGCGTGGTGTGGCGTGGTGTGATGTGTGATGTGGTGTGATGTGTGATGTGGTGTGGCGTGGTGTGATGTGTGATGTGTGATGTGGTGTGGCATGGTGTGATGTGGTGTGGCGTGGTGTGATGTTGTGTGATGTGGTGTGATGTTGTGTGATGTGGTGTGGCATGGTGTGATGTGGTGTGGCGTGGTGTGATGTGTGATGTGGTGTGGCGTGGTGTGGCATGGTGTGATGTGGTGTGGCATGGTGTGATGTTGTGTGATGTGGTGTGGCATGGTGTGATGTTGTGTGATGTGGTGTGGCATGGTGTGATGTTGTGTGATGTGGTGTGGCATGGTGTGATGTGGTGTGGCGTGGTGTGGCATGGTGTGATGTGGTGTGGCGTGGTGTGGCATGGTGTGATGTGGTGTGGCGTGGTGTGGCATGGTGTGATGTGGTGTGGCGTGGTGTGGCATGGTGTGATGTGGTGTGGCGTGGTGTGATGTTGTGTGATGTGGTGTGATGTTGTGTGATGTGGTGTGGCATGGTGTGATGTGGTGTGGCGTGGTGTGATGTTGTGTGATGTGGTGTGATATTGTGTGATGTGGTGTGGCGTGGTGTGATGTGGTGTGGCATGGTGTGATGTGGTGTGGCGTGGTGTGATGTGGTGTGGCATGGTGTGATGTTGTGTGATGTGGTGTGGCATGGTGTGATGTGGTGTGGCGTGGTGTGATGTGTGATGTGGTGTGGCATGGTGTGATGTTGTGTGATGTGGTGTGGCATGGTGTGATGTGGTGTGGCGTGGTGTGGCATGGTGTGATGTGGTGTGATGTTGTGTGATGTGGTGTGGCATGGTGTGATGTTGTGTGATGTGGTGTGGCGTGGTGTGATGTGGTGTGGCGTGGTGTGATGTGTGATGTGGTGTGGCATGGTGTGATGTGGTGTGGCGTGGTGTGATGTGGTGTGGCGTGGTGTGATGTGTGATGTGGTGTGGCATGGTGTGATCTGGTGTGGCGTGGTGTGATGTTGTGTGATGTGGTGTGATGTTGTGTGATGTGGTGTGGCATGGTGTGATGTGGTGTGGCATGGTGTGATGTGTGATGTGGTGTGGCGTGGTGTGATGTTGTGTGATGTGGTGTGATGTTGTGTGATGTGGTGTGGCATGGTGTGATGTGGTGTGGCGTGGTGTGATGTGTGATGTGGTGTGGCGTGGTGTGGCATGGTGTGATGTGGTGTGGCATGGTGTGATGTTGTGTGATGTGGTGTGGCATGGTGTGATGTGGTGTGGCGTGGTGTGGCATGGTGTGATGTGGTGTGGCGTGGTGTGATGTGGTGTGGCGTGGTGTGATGTGGTGTGGCGTGGTGTGATGTGGTGTGGCGTGGTGTGGCATGGTGTGATGTGGTGTGGCGTGGTGTGGCATGGTGTGATGTGGTGTGGCGTGGTGTGGCATGGTGTGATGTGGTGTGGCGTGGTGTGATGTTGTGTCATGTGGGTGTGATGTTGTGTGATGTGGTGTGGCGTGGTGTGATGTGGTGTGGCATGGTGTGATGTGGTGTGGCGTGGTGTGGCGTGGTGTGGCATGGTGTGATGTGGTGTGGCATGGTGTGATGTGTGATGTGGTGTGGCATGGTGTGATGTGGTGTGGCGTGGTGTGATGTGTGATGTGGTGTGGCGTGGTGTGATGTGGTGTGGTGTGGTGTGGCATGGTGTGATGTGGTGTGGCGTGGTGTGATGTGTGATGTGGTGTGATGTTGTGTGATGTGGTGTGGCATGGTGTGATGTTGTGTGATGTGGTGCCGCGTGGTGTGCTGTGGTGAGGGGGGATGTGATGTGTGATGAGGTGTGGCATGGTGTGATGTGGTGTGGCGTGGTGTGATGTGGTGTGGCATGGTGTGATGTTGTGTGATGTGGTGTGGCATGGTGTGATGTGGTGTGGCGTGGTGTGATGTTGTGTGATGTGGTGTGATGTTGTGTGATGGGGTGTGGCATGGTGTGGTGTGGTGTGGCGTGGTGTGATGTGTGATGTGGTGTGGCGTGGTGTGATGTTGTGTGATGTGGTGTGATGTTGTGTGATGTGGTGTGGCATGGTGTGATGTGGTGTGGCGTGGTGTGATGTGTGATGTGGTGTGGCGTGGTGTGGCAGGGTGTGATGTGGTGTGGCATGGTGTGATGTTGGTGTGATGTGGTGTGGCATGGTGTGATGTGTGATGTGGTGTGGCATGGTGTGATGTTGTGTGATGTGGTGTGGCATGGTGTGATGTGGTGTGGCGTGGTGTGGCATGGTGTGATGTGGTGTGGCGTGGTGTGATGTGGTGTGGCGTGGTGTGGCATGGTGTGATGTGGTGTGGCGTGGTGTGGCATGGTGTGATGTGGTGTGGCGTGGTGTGGCATGGTGTGATGTGGTGTGGCGTGGTGTGATGTTGTGTGATGTGGTGTGATGTTGTGTGATGTGGTGTGGCATGGTGTGATGTGGTGTGGCGTGGTGTGATGTTGTGTGATGTGGTGTGATATTGTGTGATGTGGTGTGGCATGGTGTGATGTGGTGTGGCGTGGTGTGATGTGGTGTGGCATGGTGTGATGTTGTGTGATGTGGTGTGGCATGGTGTGATGTGGTGTGGTGTGATGTGTGATGTGGTGTGGCATGGTGTGATGTTGTGTGATGTGGTGTGGCATGGTGTGATGTGGTGTGGCGTGGTGTGGCATGGTGTGATGTGGTGTGATGTTGTGTGATGTGGTGTGGCATGGTGTGATGTTGTGTGATGTGGTGTGGCATGGTGTGATGTGGTGTGGCGTGGTGTGATGTTGTGTGATGTGGTGTGGCATGGTGTGATGTTGTGTGATGTGGTGTGGCATGGTGTGATGTGGTGTGGCGTGGTGTGGCATGGTGTGATGTGGTGTGGCGTGGTGTGGCATGGTGTGATGTGGTGTGGCGTGGTGTGGCATGGTGTGATGTGGTGTGGCGTGGTGTGGCATGGTGTGATGTGGTGTGGCGTGGTGTGATGTTGTGTGATGTGGTGTGGTGTGGCATGGTGTGATGTGGTGTGGCGTGGTGTGATGTTGTGTGATGTGGTGTGGCATGGTGTGATGTTGTGTGATGTGGTGTGGCATGGTGTGATGTTGTGTGATGTGGTGTGGCATGGTGTGATGTGGTGTGGCGTGGTGTGATGTTGTGTGATGTGGTGGGGTATGGTGTGATGTGGTATGGTGTGATGTGGTGTGGCGTGGTGTGGTATGGTGTGATGTGGTGTGGCGTGGTGTGGTATGGTGTGGTATGGTGTGATGTGGTGTGGCGTGGTGTGGTATGGTGTGATGTGGTGTGGTATGGTGTGATGTGGTGTGGCGTGGTGTGGTATGGTGTGGTATGGTGTGATGTGGTGTGGCGTGGTGTGGTATGGTGTGATGTGGTGTGGCGTGGTGTGGTATGGTGTGATGTGGTGTGGTATGGTGTGATGTGGTGTGGCGTGGTGTGGTATGGTGTGATGTGGTGTGGTATGGTGTGATGTGGTGTGGTATGGTGTGATGTGGTGTGGCGTGGTGTGGTATGGTGTGATGTGGCGTGGTGTGGTATGGTGTGATGTGGTATGGTGTGGTATGGTGTGATGTGGCGTGGTGTGGTATGGTGTGATGTGGTATGGTGTGGTATGGTGTGATGTGGTGTGATGTGGTGTGATGTGGTATGGTGTGGTATGGTGTGATGAGGTGTGATGTGGTGTGATGTGGTGTGGTATGGTGTGATGTGGTATGGTGTGGTATGGTGTGATGTGGTGTGATGTGGTGTGATGTGGTATGGTGTGGTATGGTGTGATGAGGTGTGATGTGGTGTGGTATGGTGTGATGTGGTATGGTGTGATGAGGTGTGATGTGGTGTGATGTGGTGTGGTATGGTGTGATGTGGTATGGTGTGGTATGGTGTGATGTGGTGTGATGTGGTGTGATGTGGTATGGTGTGGTATGGTGTGATGAGGTGTGATGTGGTGTGATGTGGTGTGGTATGGTGTGATGTGGTATGGTGTGGTATGGTGTGATGAGGTGTGATGTGGTGTGATGTGGTGTGGTATGGTGTGATGTGGTATGGTGTGATGTGGTATGGTGTGATGTGGTATGGTGTGATGAGGTGTGGTGTGGTATGGTGTGATGTGGTATGGTGTGATGTGGTATGGTGTGATGAGGTGTGGTGTGGTATGGTGTGATGTGGTATGGTGTGATGTGGTATGGTGTGATGAGGTGTGGTGTGGTATGGTGTGATGTGGTATGGTGTGATGTGGTATGGTGTGATGAGGTGTGGTGTGGTATGGTGTGATGTGGTATGGTGTGATGTGGTATGGTGTGATGTGGTATGGTGTGATGAGGTGTGATGTGGTATGGTGTGATGAGGTGTGATGTGGTATGGTGTGATGTGGTGTGGTGTGATGTGGCATGGTGTGATGTGGTGTGGCGTGGTGTGATGTGTGATGTGGTGTGGCATGGTGTGATGTTGTGTGATGTGGTGTGGCATGGTGTGATGTGTGATGTGGTGTGGCGTGGTGTGACGTGGTGTGATGTTGTGTGATGTGGTGTGGCATGGTGTGATGTGTGATGTGGTGTGGCGTGGTGTGATGTGTGATGTGGTGTGGCGTGGTGTGACGTGGTGTGATGTTGTGTGATGTGGTGTGGCATGGTGTGATGTGTGAGGTGGTGTGGCGTGGTGTGATGTTGTGTGATGTGGTGTGGCATGGTGTGATGTGTGATGTGGTGTGGCGTGGTGTGATGTGGTGTGATGTTGTGTGATGTGGTGTGGCATGGTGTGATGTGGTGTGGCGTGGTGTGGCATGGTGTGATGTGGTGTGATGTGGTGTGGCATGGTGTGGCGTGGTGTGGCGTGGTGTGGCATGGTGTGATGTGGTGTGGCGTGGTGTGATGTGGTGTGGCGTGGTGTGATGTGGTGTGGCATGGTGTGATGTGGTGTGGCGTGGTGTGGCATGGTGTGATGTGGTGTGGCATGGTGTGATGTGGTGTGGCGTGGTGTGGCATGGTGTGATGTGGTGTGGCGTGGTGTGATGTTGTGTGATGTGGTGTGGCATGGTGTGATGTGGTGTGGCATGGTGTGATGTGTGATGTGGTGTGGCGTGGTGTGATGTTGTGTGATGTGGTGTGGCGTGGTGTGATGTGTGATGTGGTGTGGCATGGTGTGATGTTGTGTGATGTGGTGTGATGTTGTGTGATGTGGTGTGGCATGGTGTGATGTTGTGTGATGTGGTGTGATGTTGTGTGATGTGGTGTGGCATGGTGTGATGTGGTGTGATGTTGTGTGATGTGGTGTGATGTGTGATGTGGTGTGGCGTGGTGTGGCATGGTGTGATGTGGTGTGGCGTGGTGTGATGTTGTGTGATGTGGTGTGGCGTGGTGTGATGTGTGATGTGGTGTGGCGTGGTGTGATGTGGTGTGGCGTGGTGTGATGTGGTGTGGCGTGGTGTGATGTGGTGTGGCGTGGTGTGATGTGGTGTGGCATGGTGTGATGTAGTGTGGCATGGTGTGATGTGGTGTGATGTTGTGTGATGTGGTGTGATGTTGTGTGATGTGGTGTGATGTTGTGTGATGTGGTGTGGCATGGTGTGATGTGTGATGTGGTGTGGCGTGGTGTGATGTGGTGTGGCATGGTGTGGCGTGGTGTGATGTGATGTGGTGTGATGTGGTGTGGCATGGTGTGATGTGGTGTGGCATGGTGTGATGTGGTGTGGCATGGTGTGATGTGGTGTGGCGTGGTGTGGCATGGTGTGATGTGGTGTGGCATGGTGTGATGTGGTGTGGCGTGGTGTGATGTTGTTTGATGTGGTGTGGCATGGTGTGATGTGGTGTGGCATGGTGTGATGTGGTGTGGCGTGGTGTGGCATGGTGTGATGTGGTGTGGCGTGGTGTGGCATGGTGTGATGTGGTGGGGCGTGGTGTGATGTGGTGTGGCATGGTGTGATGTGGTGTGGCATGGTGTGATGTGTAGTGTGGCATGGTGTGATGTGGTGTGGATGTTGTGTGATGTGGTGTGGCATGGTGTGATGTAGATGTGGTGTGATGTGGTGTGATGATGTGATGTGGTGTGCATGGTGTGATGTTGTGTGATGTGGTGTGGCATGGTGTGATGTGTGATGTGGTGTGGCGTGGTGTGATGTGGTGTGGCATGGTGTGGCGTGGTGTGATGTGGTGTGGTGTGATGTGGTGTGGCATGGTGTGATGTGGTGTGGCATGGTGTGATGTGGTGTGGCATGGTGTGATGTGGTGTGGCGTGGTGTGGCATGGTGTGATGTGGTGTGGCATGGTGTGATGTGGTGTGGCATGGTGTGATGTGGTGTGGCGTGGTGTGGCATGGTGTGATGTGGTGTGGCGTGGTGTGATGTTGTTTGATGTGGTGTGGCATGGTGTGATGTGGTGTGGCGTGGTGTGATGTTGTGTGATGTGGTGTGGCGTGGTGTGATGTTGTGTGATGTGGTGTGGCGTGGTGTGATGTTGTGTGATGTGGTGTGGCATGGTGTGATGTGGTGTGGCGTGGTGTGTTGTGGTGTGGCATGGGGTGACGTGGGGTGATGTGGTGTGACGTGGTGTGACGTGGAGTGACGTGGTGTGACGTGGTGTGATATGGTGTGACGTGGTGTGATGTGGTTTGATTTGATGTGGTGTGACGTGGTGTGATGTGGTGTGACGTGGTGTGATGTGGTTTGATTTGATGTGGTGTGACATGGTGTGATGTGGTGTGATGTGGTGTGACATGGTGTGATGTGGTGTGATGTGGTGTGACATGGTGTGATGTGGTGTGATGTGGTGTGACATGGTGTGATGTGGTTTGATTTGATGTGGTGTGATGTGGAGTGACGTGGTGTTAGGTGGTGTGACGTGGTGTGACATGGTGTGATGTTGTTTGATTTGATGTGGTGTGATGTGGTGTGATGTGGTGTGATGTGGTTTGATTTGATGTGGTGTGACGTGGTGTGACGTGGTGTGATGTGGTGTGATGTGGTGTGATGTGGTGTGACGTGGTGTGACGTGGTGTGACGTGGTTTGATTTGATGTGGTGTGATGTGGTGTGATGTGGAGTGATGTGGTGTGATGTGGTGTGATGTGGTTTGATTTGATGTGGTGTGATGTGGTGTGATGTGGAGTGACGTGGTGTGACGTGGAGTGACGTGGTGTGACGTGGAGTGACGTGGTGTGACGTGGAGTGACGTGGTGTGACGTGGTGTGACGTGGTGTGACGTGGAGTGACGTGGTTTGATTTGATGTGGTGTGATGTGGTGTGATGTGGTGTGACGTGGTGTGACATGGTTTGATTTGATGTGGTGTGACGTGGTGTGACGTGGTGTGACGTGGAGTGACGTGGTGTGACGTGGAGTGACGTGGTGTGACGTGGAGTGACGTGGAGTGACGTGGTGTGACGTGGAGTGACGTGGTGTGACGTGGAGTGACGTGGTGTGACGTGGTGTGATGGTGTGATGTGGAGTGATGTGGTGTGATGTGATGTGGTGTGATGTGGTGTGATGTGGAGTGATGTGGTGTGACGTGGTGTGACGTGGTGTGACATGGTTTGATTTGATGTGGTGTGACGTGGTGTGACGTGGTGTGACGTGGAGTGACGTGGTGTGACGTGGTGTGACATGGTTTGATTTGATGTGGTGTGACGTGGTGTGACGTGGTGTGACATGGTTTGATTTGATGTGGTGTGACGTGGTGTGACGTGGAGTGACGTGGTGTGACGTGGTGTGACGTGGAGTGACGTGGTGTGACGTGGTGTGACGTGGAGTGACGTGGTGTGACGTGGAGTGACGTGGTGTGACGAGGAGTGACGTGGTGTGACGTGGTGTGATGGTGTGATGTGGAGTGATGTGATGTGGTGTGACGTGGTGTGACGTGGTGTGACGTGGTGTGACGTGGTGTGACGTGGTGTGACGTGGTGTGATGTGGAGTGACGTGGTGTGATGTGGAGTGATGTGGTGTGATGTGGTGTGACGTGGTGTGACGTGGTTTGATTTGATGTGGTGTGACGTGGTGTGACGTGGTGTGATGTGGTTTGATTTGATATGATGTGACATGGTGTGATGTGGTTTGATTTGATGTGGTGTGACGTGGTGTGATGTGATGTGATGTGGTTTGATTTGATATGATGTGATGTGGAGTGACGTGGTGTGATGTGGTTTGATTTGATATGATGTGACATGGTGTGATGTGGTTTGATTTGATGTGGTGTGACGTGGTGTGATGTGATGTGATGTGGTTTGATTTGATATGATGTGATGTGGAGTGACGTGGTGTGATGTGGTTTGATTTGATATGATGTGACATGGTGTGATGTGGTTTGATTTGATGTGGTGTGACGTGGTGTGATGTGGTGTGATGTGGTGTGACGTGGTGTGGTGTGACATGGTGTGATGTGGTTTGATTTGATGTGGTGTGATGTGGAGTGACGTGGTGTTAGGTGGTGTAACGTGGTGTGACATGGTGTGATGTTTGATTTGATGTGGTGTGATGTGGTGTGATGTGGTGTGATGTGGTTTGATTTGATGTGGTGTGATGTGGAATGATGTGGTGTGATGTGGAGTGACGTGGTGTGACGTGGAGTGACGTGGAGTGACGTGGTGTGACGTGGTGTGACGTGGTTTGATTTGATGTGGTGTGACGTGGTGTGACGTGGAGTGACGTGGTGTGACGTGGTGTGACGTGGTTTGATTTGATGTGGTGTGATGTGGTGTGATGTGGAGTGACGTGGTGTGACGTGGTTTGATTTGATGTGGTGTGATGTGGTGTGATATGACATGGTGTGACGTGGTGTGATGTAGTGTGGTGTGGTTTGATTTGATGCGGTGTGATGTGGTTTGATTTGATGTGGTGTGATGTGGTGTGATGTAGTGTGATGTGGTTTGATTTGATGTGGTGTGATGTGGAGTGATGTGGTGTGACATGGTGTGATGTGGTTTGATTTGATGTGGTGTGATGTGGTGTGATGTAGTGTGATGTGGTTTGATTTGATGTGGTGTGATGTGGAGTGATGTGGTGTGACATGGTGTGATGTGGTTTGATTTGATGTGGTGTGATTTGGAGTGACGTGGTGTTAGGTGGTGTGACGTGGTGTGATGTGGTTTGATTTGATGTGGTGTGATGTGGTTTGATTTGATGTGGTGTGATGTGGAGTGACGTGGTGTGATGTGACATGGTGTGACGTGGTGTGATGTGGTGTGACATGGTGTGGTGTGACATGGTGTGACGTGGTGTGACGTGGTGTGATGTGGTTTGATTTGATGTGGTGTGATGTGGTGTGACGTGGTGTGATGTGGTGTGATGTGGTGTGACGTGGTGTGATGTGGTGTGACATGGTGTGGTGTGACATGGTGTGATGTGGTGTGATGTGGTGTGACATGGTGTGACGTGGTGTGACGTGGTGTGACGTGGTGTGATGTGGTTTGATTTGATGTGGTGTGATGTGGTGTGACATGGTGTGACGTGGTGTGACGTGGTGTGACGTGGTGTGATGTGGTTTGATTTGATGTGGTGTGATGTGGTGTGACGTGGTGTGACGTGGTGTGACGTGGTGTGACATGGTGTGGTGTGACATGGTGTGATGTGGTGTGAGGTGGTGTGACATGGTGTGACGTGGTGTGACGTGGTGTGATGTGGTTTGATTTGATGTGGTGTGATGTGGTGTGACATGGTGTGACGTGGTGTGACGTGGTGTGATGTGGTTTGATTTGATGTGGTGTGATGTGGTGTGACGTGGTGTGATGTGGTGTGACATGGTGTGGTGTGGTGTGACGTGGTGTGGTGTGACATGGTGTGACGTGGTGTGACGTGGTGTGGTGTGACATGGTGTGACGTGGTGTGACGTGGTGTGACGTGGTGTGACGTGGTGTGACGTGGTGTGACATGGTGTGACGTGGTGTGACGTGGTGTGGTGTGACGTGGTGTGACGTGGTGTGACGTGGTGTGGTGTGACATGGTGTGACGTGGTGTGACGTGGTGTGATGTGGTGTGACGTGGTGTGACGTGGTGTGACATGGTGTGATGTGGTGTGACATGGTGTGATGTGGTGTGACGTGGTGTGACATGGTGTGGTGTGACATGATGTGACATGGTGTGATGTGGTTTGATTTGATGTGTTGTGACATTGTGTGATGTGGTGTGATGTGGTGTGACGTGGTGTGACGTGGTGTGACGTGGTGTGGTGTGACATGATGTGACATGGTGTGATGTGGTTTGATTTGATGTGTTGTGACATTGTGTGATGTGGTGTGATGTGACATGGTGTGACATGGTGTGACATGGTGTGACATGGTGTGGTATGGTGTGATGTGGTGTGACATGGTGTGATGTGGTTTGATTTGATGTGGTGTGACATTGTGTGATGTGGTGTGATATGGTGTGATGTGGTGTGACGTGGTGTGATGTGGTGTGACGTGGTGTGACGTGGTGTGACGTGGTGTGACGTGGTGTGGTGTGACATGGTGTGACGTGGTGTGACGTGGTGTGACGTGGTGTGACGTGGTGTGACGTGGTGTGACGTGGTGTGGTGTGACGTGGTGTGACGTGGTGTGACGTGGTGTGACGTGGTGTGACGTGGTGTGGTGTGACATGGTGTGACGTGGTGTGATGTGGTGTGACGTGGTGTGGTGTGATGTGGTGTGACGTGGTGTGGTGTGATGTGGTGTGACATGGTGTGATGTGGTGTGACGTGGTGTGACGTGGTGTGACGTGGTGTGACATGGTGTGGTGTGACATGATGTGACATGGTGTGATGTGGTTTGATTTGATGTGTGGTGACATTGTGTGATGTGGTGTGATGTGGTGTGACGTGGTGTGACGTGGTGTGACGTGGTGTGGTGTGACATGATGTGACATGGTGTGATGTGGTTTGATTTGATGTGTTGTGACATTGTGTGATGTGGTGTGATGTGACATGGTGTGACATGGTGTGACATGGTG
The DNA here is from genome assembly GCF_019097595.1 of Hemibagrus wyckioides. Taxonomy (NCBI): domain Eukaryota; kingdom Metazoa; phylum Chordata; class Actinopteri; order Siluriformes; family Bagridae; genus Hemibagrus; species Hemibagrus wyckioides. The sequence continues at coordinate 25,772,498 of NC_080723.1, forward strand.
TGATGTGGTGTGGTATGGTGTGATGTGGTGTGACATGGTGTGATGTGGTTTGATTTGATGTGGTGTGACATTGTGTGATGTGGTGTGATATGGTGTGATGTGGTGTGACATGGTGTGACGTGGTGTGACGTGGTGTGACGTGGTGTGACGTGGTGTGACATGGTGTGATGTGGTGTGACATGGTGTGATGTGGTGTGACATGGTGTGACGTGGTGTGATGTGGTGTGGTGTGACGTGGTGTGGTGTGGTGTGACGTGGTGTGACGTGGTGTGATGTGGTGTGATGTGGTGTGACGTGGTGTGACGTGGTGTGACGTGGTGTGACGTGGTGTGACGTGGTGTGATGTGGTGTGACATGGTGTGATGTGGTGTGGTGTGACGTGGTGTGACGTGGTGTGGTGTGACGTGGTGTGATGTGGTGTGATGTGGTGTGATGTGGTGTGATGTGGTGTGACGTGGTGTGACGTGGTGTGACGTGGTGTGACGTGGTGTGATGTGGTGTGACATGGTGTGACGTGGTGTGATGTGGTGTGACATGGTGTGATGTGGTGTGGTGTGACGTGGTGTGATGTGGTGTGGTGTGACATGGTGTGACGTGGTGTGATGTGGTGTGATGTGGTGTGACGTGGTGTGACGTGGTGTGACGTGGTGTGACGTGGTGTGATGTGGTGTGATGTGGTGTGACATGGTGTGACGTGGTGTGACGTGGTGTGGTGTGACATGGTGTGATGTGGTGTGATGTGGTGTGACATGGTGTGACATGGTGTGACGTGGTGTGACGTGGTGTGGTGTGACATGGTGTGATGTGGTGTGGTGTGGTGTGACATGGTGTGACATGGTGTGATGTGGTTTGATTTGATGTGTTGTGACATTGTGTGATGTGGTGTGATGTGACATGGTGTGACATGGTGTGACATGGTGTGATGTGGTGTGGTATGGTGTGATGTGGTGTGACATGGTGTGATGTGGTTTGATTTGATGTGGTGTGACATTGTGTGATGTGGTGTGATATGGTGTGACATGGTGTGACGTGGTGTGACGTGGTGTGACGTGGTGTGACGTGGTGTGACATGGTGTGATGTGGTGTGACATGGTGTGATGTGGTGTGACGTGGTGTGACATGGTGTGATGTGGTGTGATGTGGTGTGACATGGTGTGATGTGGTGTGATGTGGTGTGACATGGTGTGATGTGGTGTGATGTGGTATGGTGTGATGTGACATGGTGTGATGTGGTGTGATGTGGTGTGACATGGTGTGATGTGGTGTGATGTGGTATGGTGTGATGTGACATGGTGTGATGTGGTGTGACATGGTGTGATGTGGTGTGGTGTGACATGGTGTGATGTGGTTTGATTTGATGTGGTGTGACGTGGTGTCGTGTGACGTGACATGGTGTGATGTGGTGTGAAGTGGTTTCATTTGATGTTGTGTGACGTGATGTGGTGTGACGTGGTGTGGTGTGATGTGGTGTGACATGGTGTGATGTGGTGTGATGTGGTGTGACATGGTGTGATGTGGTATGATGTGGTGTGATGTGGTGTGATGTGGTGTGGTGTGGTGTGACATGGTGTGATGTGGTGTGACATGGTGTGATGTGGTGTGACGTGGTGTGATGTGGTGTGATGTGGTGTGACATGGTGTGATGTGGTGTGACATGGTGTGACGTGGTGTGACGTGGTGTGGTGTGACATGGTGTGATGTGGTGTGATGTGGTGTGGTGTGACATGGTGTGATGTGGTGTGATGTGGTGTGATGTGGTGTGACATGGTGTGATGTGGTGTGATGTGGTGTGACATGGTGTGATGTGGTGTGACATGGTGTGATGTGGTGTGATGTGGTGTGACATGGTGTGATGTGGTGTGATGTGGTATGGTGTGATGTGGTGTGATGTGGTGTGATGTGGTATGGTGTGATGTGGTGTGATGTGGTGTGATGTGGTGTGGTGTGACATGGTGTGATGTGGTGTGATGTGGTGTGATGTGGTGTGATGTGGTATGGTGTGATGTGGTGTGATGTGGTGTGATGTGGTGTGACATGGTGTGATGTGGTGTGATGTGGTGTGATGTGGTGTGATGTGGTATGGTGTGATGTGGTGTGATGTGGTGTGACATGGTGTGATGTGGTGTGATGTGGTGTGACATGGTGTGATGTGGTGTGATGTGGTATGGTGTGATGTGACATGGTGTGATGTGGTGTGATGTGGTGTGACATGGTGTGATGTGGTGTGGTGTGACATGGTGTGATGTGGTGTGATGTGGTGTGGTGTGACATGGTGTGATGTGGTGTGATGTGGTGTGGTGTGGTGTGACATGGTGTGATGTGGTGTGATGTGGTGTGACATGGTGTGATGTGGTGTGACATGGTGTGACGTGGTGTGGTGTGACATGGTGTGATGTGGTGTGATGTGGTGTGATGTGGTGTGACATGGTGTGTTGTGACATGGTGTGATGTGGTTTGATTTGATGTGGTGTGACATGGTGTGTTGTGACATGGTGTGATGTGGTTTGATTTGATGTGGTGTGACATGGTGTGGTGTGACATTGTGTGATGTGGTAGGATGTGGTGTGATGTGGTGTGATGTGGTGTGATGTGGTATGATGTGGTGTGATGTGGTGTGATGTGGTTTGATTTGATGTGGTGTGACATGGTGTGTTGTGACATTGTGTGATGTGGTGTGATGTGGTGTGATGTGGTGTGATGTGGTGTGATGTGGTATGATGTGGTGTGACATGGTGTGGTGTGACATGGTGTGGTGTGACATGGTGTGGTGTGACATGGTGTGATGTGGTTTGATTTGATGTGGTGTGACGTGGTGTCGTGTGACGTGACATGGTGTGATGTGGTGTGAAGTGGTTTCATTTGATGTTGTGTGACGTGATGTGGTGTGACGTGACATGGTGCGATGTGGAGTGACGTGGTGTGACGTGATGTGGTGTGTGACACTCACTTGTCTATTCCGTAGATGTAAGCCACAGCTACCATCTCACAGAAGGCGATGATGAGTAAGGGGATGGAGCCGGCGAATCCGTCGAACAGAGCCAGCCAGTATTCACCAGAACGTTGTGTGAAGATCAGAGCCACGCCAAAAGACACCAAACAAACAATTCCTGAAAGTCAGACACACTCGGTGTTTACTGTCGGGAAACTAGTGTAAGGTCATGTAATATCTTCATCATTAGTTTTTTAAAACATAAAATTTTAATCTGTTACACGTCTTGGTATTGTCTTAGTGAATTTTCTGTGGGTGAAAACAGGAAATGCCTGTTGTGCTGCTGCTGAGTTCTGGATTCTGATTGGCCACAAACCATTGAGTCATGATAAAAAAAATGTTGCTGCTCATTATTAAGCATTTCAGGTGATGCCATGTTTATAATTTAAAGCTAAACAAAACCACTAGCTCACAGTCCTCAAGTCTCATGACCAGTTTTTATTTCCTGGAAGTTCTCCCTAAAATGATTAATCACAAGTTCATCATCATTTTATTCACGTGATGTCATGAGCTCTTTTACGGAACATCATGTAGATGGACATGTTTTTCCACACGTGATCTCATATTAGTCATAAAAAAGAACAGAAAAATATGATCTCGATTTTTCTGGAGCGATAGAGAATCTGTTTGAGTGATGGTTAAATAACTAAAGAAACATGGTGAAACTGAGGTCTGGTACCTGTGAGGGCTTCTTTTGGCCATCTCTTGGGGAAGATGTTCAGGTCCTGCAGAGGCACCACGACCCCCTCGATGCTGCCGAACATGGTGGAAAGTCCGAGACAGAAGAGCATGATGAAGAACAGCACTGCCCACAGAGGAGAAATGGGCATCTTGGTGATGGCCTCAGTGAACACGATGAAGGCCAGACCAGTACCTTCTACTCCCTAAAGGAACATAAGGAAGATACTGATTTACTTAGAAAGCAAGATGCTAATTCATCTGTGAGGCTTATTTTACATCAGACAAAGAAAACACTCTGATCCACGATCACAGAAAACCAACACATCTTCTGTGGGACGGTCCATCAGACTGTCTCTGGACCTCAGTGTTATTCATGAACCTTTCATACAGCTTCATACAGTATACCATATTACCCTTATGTAACCTTCATACAGCCTTCATGTAACCTTCATATAACCTTCATACAATCTTCATATAACCTTCATACAACCTTCAGATAACTTTCATACAACCTTCAAACAGCTATACATCTCTGCTCTCAGTCTGCAGGTTATAATGCTGCTATAAGCTAATGATGTCATGTGTTTAAAATACAATAACATTTTTACACACACACACACACACTGTACACACACACGCACACACACACACACACACACACACACTGTACAAACATTTACACACACTCTTACACACATTTACACACTCACACATTCTAACACACATTTACACACTCTCCTAGTCCAAGATGGCGGCGCTGCAGTACTCCGGACCAAAATGGTGCTATATCTTTGTTTTAGCCCGAATTTCAAGGTGCATGGACACCAAATACAGTGTTGTTCATGTATACGACTGCCAGATAATACTATGATACAGAAATCATACAGTTACTAACCTGCATGATGATGCACTTGGAAAACTTCGCGATCTCTGTTAGCTGCGAAGACCAAGCCTTCAGTCCTTGGCATTGCCCAATGTCGGTGGCCGGGAGAGAGGACATTGAAAGCGGTGTTCGAGGAAGCGGAAGCATGGAAGACTGGCGGGTGTCCATGCTAGGCTAAAAACAAACCCTAGCCGGCCGGCTCTCCCGTCCATCATTTTGTCCATCGTCTGCTCACTGGACAATAAACCAGTTCCGGACGCCGCCATTCATCTAGCAGGGCTCACCACATTTTGTGCCGACAGGAATGCAGCTCTGTGCGGTAAGACTCAACACAGAATGGTGCAAGGACTCTTACTGTTCATCACTAGTGGAGTTTGTAACTGTTAGATGCAAGCCATTTTATTTACCATGTGAATTCACCACCGCTTTCATTTTCAGAGTGTACATTCCCCCCGGCGCTAATGCTAAGGAGGCTCTATGTGAACTCTATGGGGCTATAAGGACCTGCAGAATGCTCACCCTGATGGACTGTTTATCATCGCCGGAGATTTCAATCATGCAGATCTCAGAACAGTACTCCCTAAATTCCATCAACATGTGGACTTTGCGACGAGAGGGACGAACACGCTGGATCTTGTTTACACAAACATTCCCAGTATCGACGCTCTAAACCGGTTCTGAAACAGGTTAAAACCTGGCCAGCAGGAGCCATCTCTGCTCTTCAGGACTGTTTTGAGTGCACTGACTGGGACATGTTCAGGGAGGCTGCAACCAATAGTGACTCTATCAACTGGGAGGAGTACACAGCATGATGTGACTGTTTCCAAGACCATTACCACACGCTCTTACCTAGAAGCCATGGTTGACTGCAAAAGTGTGCACTCTCCTGACTCCACCTTCAGACTCCACCTTCAAGGCGGCCTTAAAAACAGCAAGGGCCAAACTGTCCCAAGCCATCAGAGAGGCGAAGTGTGCACACGCCCAGAGAATCCACGGCCACTTCCAGGACAGCGGAGACTCCCAGCGCATGTGGCAGGGCATTCAGGCTTCACGAACTACAGGACAACATCACCTGCCTGTGACAGCAACGCCTCCCTCCCAGATGTGCTGAACGACTTCTACGCACAGTTCGAGACACAGAACAATGCAACAGCGAGGAAGACCATCCCTCCTCCTAACGACCAGATGCTCTGTCTTTCCACAGCTGACTTGAAGAGAACTCTATGCAGAGTAAACCCATGAAAATCTGCTGGACCAGACAACATTCCTGGCAGAGTTCTCAGGGAGTGTGCAGAGCAGCTAGCAGTTGTCTTCACTGACATCTTCAACATCTCCCTGAGCAGCTGCGTCGTCCCAATGTGCCTCAAGACTACGACCATCATCCCTGTGCAAAAGAAGTCTATGGTTTCCTCAATGAGTATCATCCCATCGCACTCACACATGAAATGCTTCAAGAGGCTCATCATGAGGCATATCAAGACACAGCTACCACCCACACTGGACTGTAAGGACTCATACGTACGAATGCTGTTCATAGACTTCAGTTCAGCATTCAACACAATCATCCCTCAGCACCTGATTGAGAAGCTGAGCCTGCTGGGCCTGAACACTTCTCTCTGCAACTGGATCCTGGATTTTCTGACTTGAAGACCTCAGTCAGTCCAGATTGGGAACAGCATTTCCAGCACCACCACACTGAACACTGGAGCTCCTCAGGGCTGCGAGCTCAGTCCACTGCTGTTCACTTTGCTGACTCATGACTGTGCAGCAATGCACAGATCCAACGACATCATCAAGTTAGCCAATGACACGACCGTTGGTGGGTCTCATCAGCAAGAACAGCGCGTCAACATAGAGAGAGGAGGTGCAACAACTAATAGCCTGGTGTGAAGCCAACAACCTGTCTCTGAACATTGACAAGACTAAAGAGATGGTTGTTGACTTCAGGAGAGCACAGAGTGACCATTCTCTGCTGTTCTGTGATGGATCATCTGTGGAGATCATCAAGAGCACCAAATTCCTTGGTGTTCATCTGGCAGAGAACTTCATCTGGTCACTCAACACCAGCTCCAACACCAAGAAAGCCCAGCAGCGCCTCTACTTCCTGAGGAGGCTGAGGAAAGCCCATCTCCCTCCCCCATCCTGACTGTGTTCTACAGAGGGACCATGGAGAGCATCCTGAGCAGCTGCATCACTGCCTGGTTTGGGAACTGCACTGTCTCGGATCACAAGACCCTTCAGGGGATAGTGAGGACAGCTGAGAAGATCATCAATCTCTCTTCCCTCTATCACAGACATTTACTCCACACGCTGCAGCCGCAAAGCCAACAGCATTGTGGATGATCCCACACACCCCTCACACACACTCTTACACACCCCACACACCCCTCACACACACTCTTACACACCCCACACACCCCTCACACACACTCTTACACACCCCTCACACATGCTCTTATCTGAGATAATGGACAGAGTTCAGCATCCTGACCATCAGCATCAGCCTGATGGATGAAGCTATTAGATAGTCTCATGGAGTGGTACATTCTCCCTGAAGTGATAGGCTTTTTGATAGTTGTTGGTGTTAAGGGATCAGCCCTCTCTTGGCTCAGGTCTTATCTGACTGACCAATATCAGTTTGTATATTATCTCATAAATATTGCTAAGATAAGAAATATGATGTCACTTCATGATGCAGAGACACTAGTTCATGCTTTTGTTACCTCTAGGTTGGATTATTGTAATGTCTTACTGTCTGGATGTTCTAATAGGAACATAAACAAGCTCCAGTTAGTCCAGAATGCAGCAGCTAGAGTCCTAACTAGAACCAGAAGATATGGACACATCACTCCTATTTTATCCACACTACATTGGCTCCCAGTCAAATTTCGCATTGATTATAAAATCCTGTTACTGGCCTATAAAGCACTAAATTGTCTCGCGCCGCAGTACCTGAGTGATCTTTTAGTCTTTTATGATCCGCCACGCCTACTCCGATCAAAGGGTGCAGGTTATTTGGTAGTACCTCAAGTAGCAAAGGCTATGGTGGGGGCAGAGCTTTCTCTTTCAAAGCCCCAAAGTTATGGAACAGCCTTCCAATTAGTGTTCGGGATTCAGACACAGTCTCAATGTTTAAGTCCAGGCTGAAGATACATTTGTTTAGTCAAGCTTTAATATATAGTTCTTAGGTAAAGGAGCAGATCTGGAAGGTTCATGGTCATAGAGTGTTTGGTGTACTGGGATGTTTGGCTGCTGTCATCTTACCACCCTCACAAGTCGCTCAGGTTTGCTGACTGTGAAGTGGTTGGATGCTTTATGTCCTGGGAAGCCTTCATGTCTGTCACCTTCTGGCTCTCCCTTTTAGTTATGATGTCATAGCTAGTCTTGCCGGAGTCCCTGCCTGCACTTTACACATAATCTACATTGTCCTTAAACATCACATGATCAGAATCATACTTAATATCTTTCTCTTTCTCTCTCTGTCTTTCTCTGTGGAGCTATACACCCCACTCCTGAGCTCCCAGTGTTCGCCAGTTTCCAGTGTGACCACTGCCCTACCCCTGGTCAGAGTCTCGTCACTTGATGGTGCCCACTGATGATGTGGATGGATCTGTGTGGACCAGGAGACAGCCATGGACAGAGACACTTGGGGACTTTCACACCATCACAGATCTGCCATTTCATCTGTCAGCTCGTGACAGCAAAGAACTAGTGTCTATAATGACCTTAGAAACTACACTGACCTAATAGTTCCTCATGGGTCATTGATTTCTGTTGTAGAAAGGACATTAATCAGCTACAGTTACATTATTTACTGTTTAGTGTCACCCAAATGAGGATGGGTTCCCTTCTGAGCCTGGTTCCTCTCAAGGTTTCTTCCTTTTCCATCCCAGGGAGTTTTTCCTTGCCACCATCACCACAGGCTTCTCATTAGGGATAAAATAGTTTAATTATTAAATTTAATGATTTACTCTTATTTCTAGTTACTTAGTTATTTTTATTTATTTATTTAATTTAATTTGATTTTTATTTATTTTTTATCTTCCCCTTTCTCTGTTTTTCTTCTTTTGTAAAGCTGCTTTGAGACAATGTTCATTGTAAAAGGTGCTATACAAAATAAATAAATTGAACTGAATTGAAAGTGGAGGTTTGACGGGTTTGAACCATCTGCTGCGATGCTGGTGGCTCTGCTAGTGAGGCAGGAGTGGAAGATGTCCACAAGGGAGGGCAGAGAGACACCGATGATCCACTGAGTTTTTTGACAGGAGGCAGTGCAACCTCCATAGCACACAGTGATGCAGCTGGTGAGAATGCTCTCAATGGTGCCCCGGTAGAAGGAGCACATAATAGGAGGTGGGACTCATGCTGTCCTCAGTTTGAAAGTTGAAAATAGACTGAGCTTTCTTGGCCAGCGATGTGGTGTTTGTCGTCCAGGAGAGGTCCTCAGAGATATGCACCCCTAGGAACCTGGTGCTGTTCACCCTCTCCACTGCAGCACTGTTGATGGTTAGAGGGGGGTGCGGTCCTCTTCTGAATGACAATTTCTTTGACTTTTCCCATGTTGAGGAAGAGATTGTTGTTGTTACACCACTGGACTAGTCAGCTTGCCTTGTTGTTGGTGGTGATGAGGCTGCTGAAATGTTCAGATATTTTATTGCTGTATTGTTGTTTCACTTCCCTGATTCCCCGGGACAAGTTGGCTCTTCCTGTTGGTAGGCCTGCAGTGTCCCTGGCTCTAAAGGCTGCAGCCTGTGCCCTCAGAAGCTTGTACACTTCTCCTCTTAGCCATGGTTTCTAGTTAGCCTGAATAGTGACTGTTTTCCTGTGTGTGACATCGTCAATGCACTTTGAGATGTATGCAGCCTCAGTTGGACAAACTCCTGTCCTAGCTCTGTGTTGTTGTTTTTGTGTTTAACTTATATGTTGTACATTTATGTAGCACCAGGTCCTGGAGAAACGTTGTTTCATTTCACTGTGTACTGCATCAGCTATATGTGGTTAAAATGACAATAAAAGCTTCTTGACTTGACTTGACTTTTACACACACTCAAACACTCTTATACACACTCTTACACACATTTACATACACTCATACATTCTTTCACACTCTTACACACATCCTTACACAGACTCTTAAACACACTCACACTCTTACAAACATTTACACACATTCTTACACACACTAACACACACGCATGGTTTCCTATTGGTCATCGTGTTTGAGTTTTCTGCTCCTGTAGGTTAGTAATAAATAGTTGGTGAAGTGGGAGTTTCCAGGCCCGGGGGTTCACCCAGCTGCCATATGAACACTAAGAAACCTGAGGTCTTAAGGAACCCAGATGGAACCCAATGAGTGATGAAGTCTTACCTGACTGAGGAGATCCTGCAAATCACAAGTCTTCAAATTGAGCTCCTGTATTACTGATGGTGCTGAGCTGTTCAGCTGATGCAGGGCTTCCTTGTAGTTACTCTCAGTTATGTTTCCAATGGGAAGGTCGAACGCATTCAGCAAGGCCATGATGTTCCTGTGAACCACCACAGACAGAGGAACAGCCAGGTTTGTTTTGGTGGAACTACTGATATTTACATGTTTTGAAGGTTCCTCAAAGGAAGAACATATTCCCACTGCACCTCCAGGATGTGGGGCTTGAGAACCACATTGTAAAGCAGGAGAGGATATAATTACGTACCCACTGAGACAGTCATCGAACTTCTCCGTGGCTCGGAAGCCGATGATGGAGTAGATGACGATAGCGGAGTAAACTGATGTGAGGCCGTTGATGATGGAGATGATAACAGCATCCTGTTCACAGTTGTTACTAAAAACACAGTTTATACATGTGAGTTTAACACAAAAATAAGTGTGATGTTTTCTTCTTAAAAGTTTTACTCACTGGACAGAGTTGTAGCTGGAGAAGGAGATCAGTCCACCGAAGGCCAGAGAGAAAGAGTAGAAGACTTGAGCTCCAGCGTCCAGCCACGTGGTCGGATTCGCCAACTCATTTAACTACACAAAACCAAACAGCTTCAGTAAAGTCTACAGGTTTAAATACAAATGTTCCCTATAATAAATCCCTATAATAAATTCTTAATGAAACTAATGGAATAATCTTGTGGACCTGCTGGTGATGTTAATACAAAGAGATGATGGATTATTAGAGTCAAAAATGTGTGCAGGAAGGAAGAACCTTCTGCTTTTTATTTTATACCACTTCAACTGTTTGTGGTCTCTCTCTCGCTCTCGCTCTCTCTCTCTCTCTCTCATCCCTTTCTCTCTCTTTCCCTCTCCTCTTTCTCTCTTTATTTCCCACTGTCTCTCTTCTCTCTCTCTCTCTCTCTCTCTCTCTCTGAATTGTGTGGATGTAGGATGCAAGTTGTTTAATTTCAACATTATTGCAATGTAAGTGAAACCACCCGGGTTTGAGATTGCCTCTTGAGATCAGGGGAGTGAGGTTTACCTGCACAGCACCTACCACTGGCCTCCATTACATAAGCATTTGGAAAAATCTGAGCTTTCATTAAATTCCAACTTTGAAAATGGTAATTAAAGGGAATTAAAGGGAAGTTGAAGGTTGGAAACTTTCAGCATGACTTCTAACATTTATGATGTGTTATGTTAGCTTTAATGCTAGCCTTATAAGCCTTATTGTGGTCAAGATGATTTAAGTCCAGTTAAAGGATCATTCTTTATTCGAAGGTTTCAGTCCAGTCTGTTCATTATTGACCTGAGATTCTTTCTGCTGAATGCTTTAGATTTTACTAACACAGCTTAATTGCTGGAATGTACATTTTTGAAGCTTGACTTCCTGTAAAAGGTTTGTTTAGTCTGTAATCTGATCTGAAGTCTGACCCGAGAGACCTGTCTGCTCTGACTACTGACTGGAAATAAGACATGTTCTTTTAGGGAACATCACAGAGCTGAAGGTTGGGGTGTTAGGAATCAGAGCGCTCACGTCTGGAGTGAAGAGGTACTTGATCCCATCCACAGAGCCTTTGAGAGTCAGACCTCGTATCAGGAAGATGGTGAGGACGACATATGGCAGAGTGGATGTGATGTAGACCGCCTAGAAAAGACAAGAAGCCAACGAAAGAAGTGTGTTTAGAGATTCCTGAATAAGTCTGGTGGTTAAACCCTGACATGAGCCATGATTAACTTTGGATCTTGTGACTGAACTTGGATGATGAGATGAATGAGGGTTTCCTACATGTCAGGTTTTATGGCTCTGAAAGATAAAAAGCACATAAAATTACTGACTGGTCATAAAACAAACATGGACGTTGACCCGTGACACGCCTTGTTTATCGTCCCTGATGTCTTCAGAGTCACGGCAGATAGGAAATGATTCACAGTGTAAACTCACATTATCTTCGGATGAAAAGACAATAAAATTTGGCGTACCTTTCCGGTGGTTTCAATGCCTCGGATGCAGCAGACCCAGAGAACCGTCCATGCTGCAATCAGACACAGAACCATCCACCACTGCAACCCGCCCGAGTCTGCGATGTTAGTCGAGATGTTCAGAGTTTCTCTGTACCAGAAATAATCCACAGAGGAACTGCGGCCGCATTCTGACACAACGTCTGTAGGGGGAGATGGAGAGATTTGCTGTTTTCTCTCTACCACTTACTATCAGATGAACACAGCGGCATAAATAAATCTCCCCCAGAGTCACAGACATGGCATCAAAGACCAAGAGCATAACTAGGACATGCCCCAGGTATTGGTCCTGCTAATACACCATGCTGCATAGTTTCTAGGTTTCTAGAGTTTAACAATAATAAAGTAAAATCCTTACAGCACCTGTTCTGTTTTCATTGATGGGACACTGACTCCATGGCAGAGGATCCTGGAAGGAGTTGAAGAAGTACCACATGACCCAGGCTATGATGGTGTTGTAGTACATTCCAACCATACAGGACACGAGCATGGATGCAATACCTGTGGAGAGAGAAGAGTTAGTTGAAATGCCTTCGGCACAAGTTAGTGTTGCTGCGGCTAAAGAATTGGAGGACAGCAAACCTTTTCTCTCAAATATTTTTCATATTTTTGTAATATATTTTGTCAAGTATTCCAGATTTCTGATTGGTGTAAAGATCGAGGAACAGATCATAAGATTGTAAACTGAAGTAATGCTGCTTTGTATTCTGTAAAGTGATGCTAATCTCTCAGTCCCTTGATCTTTGTAATTTTATACACAAATGTTTTTCTGGTATTATGATGACGATGTAATTTTTTGCATTTGTTACACTGCAATTCTAATCTATGACAAACAGACAGGAGGTTTTTTTCTTTATTTTCAACTTTATAACTTTAGTTTCCGCTTGCAGTTAGCTTCCATTTATAAAAAAAAAAAAATGGAAAAAACTCCTGCCACATGCAACCTCTCATTATCATTAAATGTGTAGAGAAACCTGACCAAGAAAAATAAAGAGCGAAGATCTGGGCCCTGTGGTGAGTGTACAGAACTAGCTTTTTGCATGTTTTGCTAATTCAAACTGAGTATGAAGCTGAGCAGATGAGGTGTAAATCTCACAACCAATATTCACAAGGATCAGCATGTTATCTCTCCAGTCTACAGCCTTTATTTCTGTTCAGACATCCAGATTACTCAGCTGTGTCCCAGTCCACTCACCCACTCCAGATAAATACGGGTTGATGGACCTCCAAACTCCGACGCTTCCCTTCCTCAGTCTCTGTCCGATGGCAAACTCCAGATGTAGGAGAGGAATTCCCTCCAGGACCAGCAGCAGGAGGAATGGAATCATGAAGGCTCCTGCACACACAGAAGGAACATGGTGGTGTTCTTGATTTTGGGTTTAGTCCTAAATGTCTGAGTGTTTGCAGTATTAGAATGTCTAAAAGAGGATATAAAAAAAGCTGTGCGTTCCAGTTCCAACTGTTCACCAACCTCACCAGGTCCAGGACCATGAACGGCTTGTGCAAGAGAACAGTATCATTTGATGACGTTAAATAGCAAGAGGTCAGGAAAGGGTTTATGGGTAAAATAGAACAGTTTTTCTGTATATGAAGGAACAGGGGTCAACCTAATGACCACTAAACAACTGTACAAGAGTTTTATCTCTCTTATTTAAAGCTCTAATTACTCCTCGCATTGCACCTCACTCCCTCAGATCCACTAGAACTGCTCGACTGGTCCCACCATCTCTCAGGGTAAAAGGTAGGTCTACAACTAGACTCTTCTCTTTTCTGGCACTGAGGTGGTGGAATGAATTTTCCCTAGATGTCCGGGAAAAGCCGAGTCACTGACCGTCTTCAAACAGGTGAAGACCTACCTGTTTAGGTGTAATATATTCATTGATAGAGACTTTTTCTGTATGTCGCTCTGGATAAGAGCATCTACTAAATACCAGAAATGTAAATGTTAATCTCTACGTGATCTGCTAAATCCTGATCTTTTGATTGGTCAGTGGAAGTTGTGCACAAAAGGTCAATGACCTCTAACTCCTCAACTGAACAAGTCTTTTATCAGAGTGTTGCACAGTGAAAGAGTAACAATAAACCAACATTATGATGATAATGATGAGTATAATAATAAATATAGCTGCAAGCAGCAATGACGAGCCCTCGCACTATGGGCCATCACTACACGGTGCCATCGCTGCTCAGGCGCACCAGACACAGTGAGCACAGTGGGTACATGCATTAAAATAGGAAATATCAAAATGACAAGAGTGACAATTTGGGTCTAATGAAAGTGATCACAGCAATGTCCAGTGATGGCAAAAAGAAAACTGCCTCTCCGTCTAAACTATATAAGGACAAAAGTGACAGTTTGGGTGTAATGAAACAGATCATAGCAATGTCCAGTGATGTCCAAAGGGACAATGACTCTCCCTCTAAACTATATTAGTCACCCAGAAAAATGTATACACATTTCAGGAAAAGAAAAATTTGTATAAATATTGTATTACTAAATTTATTGCTATATGTTATAGATTGATATATATATGATGATATTATGATAATATTATGATAATATTATTATAATTATACTAATATAATTTACATCATACTATTTTTCTTCTCCTGAAGTGTATATACATTTTTGCTTGACTCTGTATATATGAATTGTGAAAATGAAGCCATATTGTAAAGAAATTAAAATAAAGGGGAAAGAGCCTCTAGTGGACAGAGTCTAGTACTGCAGGAGTCAGGCCAAAACCATGTCCAGTCAGTGGACTGATGAATGTAAAAATTTGTTGTGAGCCGTTTGAGCGTCACAAAATCATGAAACTAAGCAGAATCACTCACAACCAGGTGTTCTTTCTATGTAAAAAATTTTGAAACATTAGGCCTTTCCACTGTTAAGATATAAGAACATTAATTTTTTTCTATTATGTCCTCACCATAGCAACATCATTCAAAATATCACAAATTCCTTCATAGTTTGACATCAGCCATGTCCTGACATTATTCTCACTGATTCTCAACCAAATCAGGTGAAAGAAAGGGAAAACATTAGAGATTTCTAAAAGTGACACACTTCCTGCTGCCAGTAGGTGGCACTATGACTGACACTCACAGTAGTCATGTCCGTGTGATCAGCTTTCTTCTCTTAACATAAAGTTGAGGTTTGATGTACATCAAACAATGTACACAGAAGTTATTAGCCACTTCCTGTTTCCTTTTATTCACCAAAAGTTTAAGGGCTTCTCACGGCTGAACCGTTTGAGATCAAAAATCCCTCATCGACTTACATTATCAGTGTCGAGATCATATTAGCCTGGGTTTGGTGGCGGTTATAATAAAGTCTTGAGATCATATTAGCCTGGGTTTGGTGGCGGTTATAATAATGTCTTGAGATCATATTAGCCTGGGTTTGGTGGCGGTTATAATAATGTCTTGAGATCATATTAGCCTGGGTTTGGTGGCGGTTATAATAATGTCTTGAGATCATATTAGCCTGGGTTTGGTGGCGGTTATAATAATGTCTTGAGATCATATTAGCCTGGGTTTGGTGGCGGTTATAATAATGTCTTGAGATCATATTAGTCTGGGTTTGGTGGCGGTTATAATAAAGTCTTGAGATCATATTAGCCTGGGTTTGGTGGCGGTTATAATAATGTCTTGAGATCATATTAGCCTGGGTTTGGTGGCGGTTATAATAAAGTCTTGAGATCATATTAGCCTGGGTTTGGTGGCGGTTGTATCAATGTCTTGAGATCATATTAGCCTGGGTTTGGTGGCGGTTATAATAAAGTCTTGAGATCATATTAGCCTGGGTTTGGTGGCGGTTATAATAATGTCTTGAGATCATATTAGCCTGGGTTTGGTGGCGGTTATAATAATGTCTTGAGATCATATTAGCCTGGGTTTGGTGGCGGTTATAATAATGTCTTGAGATCATATTAGCCTGGGTTTGGTGGCGGTTATAATAATGTCTTGAGATCATATTAGCCTGGGTTTGGTGGCGGTTATAATAATGTCTTGAGATCATATTAGCCTGGGTTTGGTGGCGGTTATAATAATGTCTTGAGATCATATTAGCCTGGGTTTGGTGGCGGTTGTATCAGTGTCTTGAGATCATATTAGCCTGGGTTTGGTGGCGGTTGTATCAGTGTCTTGAGATCATATTAGCCTGGGTTTGGTGGCGGTTATAATAATGTCTTGAGATCATATTAGCCTGGGTTTGGTGGCGGTTGTATCAATGTCTTGAGATCATATTAGCCTGGGTTTGGTGGCGGTTATAATAATGTCTTGAGATCATATTAGCCTGGGTTTGGTGGCGGTTGTATCAGTGTCTTGAGATCATATTAGCCTGGGTTTGGTGGCGGTTGTATCAGTGTCTTGAGATCATATTAGCCTGGGTTTGGTGGCGGTTATAATAATGTCTTGAGATCATATTAGCCTGGGTTTGGTGGCGGTTGTATCAGTGTCTTGAGATCATATTAGCCTGGGTTTGGTGGCGGTTATAATAATGTCTTGAGATCATATTAGCCTGGGTTTGGTGGCGGTTATAATAATGTCTTGAGATCATATTAGCCTGGGTTTGGTGGCGGTTATAATAATGTCTTGAGATCATATTAGCCTGGGTTTGGTGGCGGTTATAATAATGTCTTGAGATCATATTAGCCTGGGTTTGGTGGCGGTTATAATAATGTCTTGAGATCATATTAGCCTGGGTTTGGTGGCGGTTATAATAATGTCTTGAGATCATATTAGCCTGGGTTTGGTGGCGGTTGTATCAATGTCTTGAGATCATATTAGCCTGGGTTTGGTGGCGGTTGTATCAATTCCCTAGGAGGAGTATTTCAAATTCCATTGGGTTCGTTTTGCAAACAACTCAAAATAACTCACTTCCTGTGGATTAGCCTTAATGACATGCAGAGTGAAAGTTGTTCAGTTCAATGAGATCTAAGTCTGTACCAAGTTGTACATGGATACGTGCAAGTGTGTATCAGCTATGCAGCAAGCTTTTCCAGGGGGCGCTGTAACAGATGTGTGCCACGCCCAGGGCCGAGCCACAGTGATGTCCTAATGGCCGCAGATTCCAACATGTCTGCTGATTTTCAAGAGTTTTTGTGCATGTTAAGGGGTCCAAAATGCCCCAAAAGGTTGATAAAAAAAATAAAAATAAATAAATAAATAAAACATAAATTCTAACGAAAATAATAGTACTTCCGCACCTACAGTGCAAGGTCTCTGGCCTCTGGCCTTGCTCCTTCGGTGCTTGGGCCCTAATAATACTATTATAGATGCAGTATTCAGCACATCTGGTAGCATGGCCTCGCTATGATGATGAAAACTTATCTCATGATCACTGAGCCATAAAAAAAATGAAGCTCACCAGCTAAAATCAGATGCTCTTCCTATTAATGATCACTTTCATCTTTCTACTGACCTCCTCAGACACAATATTAAAAAATAACCACTAACAGAGCTGAAGTGTTTCGATCTATCATCTGAAACATCGCCTCATACGCTGCGAAACATCAGCATCAGCATTTATCTAGTAACTTATCTACACTATAAACCCCGCAGCATGACCCTGGCATTTACGCAGGAGTTAATTTATAACCTCAGAGCTGATGCAGGTGAAGTGATGTGGCTCTGTAATGATGGTGTGTTCTGTGCTTGTATTTGTTACACATCAAGTGAGCTGTTTTTTTTATTATTCTCAATTTTGTGTAAATTAGTTTTAACCCAAACAAGTGGCATAAACGAATCCTCAGAAGAACCTATGGTCCATGTGGTTTCTTCAGTTCCCTGCTCATATTAGAACTTTTACATGAACATCATTCATGATGTGTTTATCAGAGACACAGCCCACAGGACTGGACCGGTGTGTTTAAGGTTCTAATTCAGACCCACCTAATTCAGAGTGGGATTATAAATCATTATAAACACTGAGAGTGGGATTATAAATCATTATACACACTGAGAGTGGGATTATAAATCATTATAAACACTGAGAGTGGGATTATAAATCATTATAAACACTGAGAGTGGGATTATAAATCATTATAAACACTGAGAGTGGGATTATAAATCATTATAAACACTGAGAGTGGGATTATAAATCATTATAAACACTGAGAGTGGGATTATAAATCATTATAAACACTGAGAGTGGGATTATAAATCATTATAAACACTGAGAGTGGGATTATAAATCATTATACACACTGAGAGTGGGATTATAAATCATTATAAACACTGAGAGTGGGATTATAGATCATTATAAACACTGAGAGTGGGATTATAAATCATTATAAACACTGAGAGTGGGATTATAAATCATTATAAACACTGAGAGTGGGATTATAAATCATTATAAACACTGAGAGTGGGATTATAAATCATTATAAACACTGAGAGTGGGATTATAAATCATTATAAACACTGAGAGTGGGATTATAAATCATTATAAACACTGAGAGTGGGATTATAAATCATTATAAACACTGAGAGTGGGATTATAAATCATTATAAACACTGAGAGTGGGATTATAAATCATTATAAACACTGAGAGTGGGATTATAAATCATTATAAACACTGAGAGTGGGATTATAAATCATTATAAACACTGAGAGTGGGATTATAGATCATTATAAACACTGAGAGTGAGATTATAAATCATTATAAACACTGAGAGTGGGATTATAGATCATTATAAACACTGAGAGTGGGATTATAAATCATTATAAACACTGAGAGTGAGATTATAAATCATTATAAACACTGAGAGTGGGATTATTAATCATTATAAACACTGAGAGTGGGATTATTAATCATTATAAACACTGAGAGTGGGATTATAAATCATTATAAACACTGAGAGTGGGATTATAAATCATTATAAACACTGAGAGTGGGATTATAAATCATTATAAACACTGAGAGTGGGATTATAAATCATTATAAACACTGAGAGTGGGATTATAAATCATCAAAAAACACAGAGTGGGATTATAAATCATTATAAACACAGAGAGTGGAATTATAAACACTGTCCTTACTACACAGCTGTATATAGTGGAATGGAACTTTACTATGCTCTTTATCACTTGTTTTTGGTTCTCTAAGGTGAGAGACTAGACCTTCTCCTGAACCCATAGGAACCCAGAGACCACAGGACATGTTTGATCACTAGCACCTCATTATTTAACTGTTATTCTCTATAATTCTCATCCAGCTGATTGATGCTGCTCTTGGTTCTGATGTTAGGAACCATTAAAGTGTTCAAAAAACTTTCATAAAGATTGTTCATAAAGTTAGAAAGAAAAGGCACTATAGAATAAAATTCTGGAGAACCAAGTAGAACCTTGGAACAGAGGGATTCCCTTTAGGACAGGGTTCTTCCAGGAACCATTACCTATAAACACACACACTGTGGAACCTGAAACTTTATATCACCAGTAAACTTCAACCACGGCATAGTTCCACACTCACCTACAATCTGTAACTAGTCAAGAACCACTGAGGAACCCGAGACTCATTAAAATCACCACCATGTCAGGAATTTTATCCAGCATGATGTTTTTCCCAACCCCTCACAGAGAACCCAGAGATGATAGGTCTTACCTCCACCATGGCTCTGACACAGGTAGGGGAACCTCCAGACGTTCCCCAGTCCCACACAGAACCCCACACAGGTCAGCATGTACTGAGCTTTATTGTCCCACTGAGGACGGTCTCCAGCCTCAACCTTCTCCATCTCCTCCAACTCAGTGTGGGAGGGGATTCGCTCCTCCAGACCTGGGTTCGGCAGCTTTAGCTTCATTCCTGCACTTTGGAGAACCGTGGTCTGAGAAAACACCGTGTGTGTCTGTATGTGTGTGTGGGAGAGAGACTGAAGATGACGGAGTGTGTTCTCCAACGAGTGCTACTCCATTAATAGTGACCTTCAGCACTTGTTGTTATACCCTGTTATCTGTAGCTCCATCTGAGTGAGTGAGATAACGTCAGCTCAGCAAGATAATCCTACATCATGAGTTTACAACTGTGTGAAGACCCTTAGCAACACACACACACGCGCACACACAACACACACTCTCACATATACACATCCATACATACACACACTCACACATATACTCATACACATACATACACACACACACTCATATACACACACACACACACACACATGTTCTCTTTTACTATTTAAGAGATATACCTGTAATAAAGGTGTGGAGGTCTGATGGTGCTGGTGTGGTGTTCAGTTTATCAGTGGAGGCATTAGTTAGTGATAAACACACCTAAACTCTGAGTCTGCATTTTTAAATCAGCAGCATTTATTCACACACACACACACACACACACACACACTCATGATGTCTGTGCAGTAATTGTATTAAATATAAATTTGGCACAATTTCAAAACTATTCATTTTGAACATTGTATTGCCATCTGTTTTAATGGAATGTGTGTGTGTGTGTGTGTGTATGTGTATGTGTAAGAAGTTTGTTTAATAAATAAATAAATTAATTAATTGTTTGATGTATAGTGTATTATGTAATGTGTTTAGTGTTTGGTGTTTAGTGTATAGTGTATAGTGTTTTGTGTTTTGTGTTTGGTGTATAGTGTATAGTGTATTATGTAATGTGTAATGTGTAATGTGTTTAGTGTTTGGTGTTTAGTGTTTGGAGTTTGGTGTTTAGTGTATAGTGTTTGGTGTTTAGTGTTTGGAGTTTGGTGTTTAGTGTTTGGAGTTTGGTGTTTAGTGTATAGTGTTTGGTGTTTGGAGCCCTAACAAGAAAGCCTGATTCTTTATTGTTCAGTTTTATTGTAGATCATATTAAATAATTTTTTGTGAAAATGCTACATTAGTAACAGGTACATGAGTTATGATGTTATTATATTATAACTGTTTTATAACAAGAAAATGAACAGAACATTCCATCTAATATGGAATATATTATTCCATATAATATATATAATAATAAATACATATAATGTGCATCTATTTCCACTGGGAGAACTTCCTATCTCTCTCTCTCTCTCTCTCTCTCTCTCGGCTTTTGCTATTTTTATTTGTTTTGTATGTTAGGTGAATTGAGTGAATAGTGAGTGTTGTTGTTGTTGTGTGTGTGTGTGTGTGTGTGTGTGTGTGTGTGTGTGTAAGATTCTGTATTAGCGTGTGCCAGCACAGGCCTGGTGTTGGGTGTGATGGAATGGCATTTTTGAACTTAACCCAAAAGCATGGGTTTAAAGTGCTGCCAGTTGTCACGCGCTCCGTAGAGGAATGCGCTTCAACGGTAGCGAAGTTAATCGACAGGAAGAGCATAGTGTCCGCCGCCTGTGGCAGACACTATGAATAAGGCTGTGGTGTTCTGTGTTCATGAGATTCACAAAGCTGAGGCAGTTATAGCTAGCAAGGTTGTGATAGAGACACACTGGCAAACGTTCTCCCCCTCGCTACCCCTGCAAAAAAAGTGATACTTTCTAATGTACCCCCATATATTGATAATAATGTCCTGAGCAAACAGCTGTCCAGATTTGGTAAACTTGTCTCACCCATAAAAATGATACCAGCAGACTGTATTAAATTAAATTATTAAATTAAAACACATAGATGTAATGTTTGTACAGAAAACACACAGTGAAAAGAAAGATGAAGCTAAATGGATGATGGAGTGGGATGGAGGGGTGGTGCTGAGTTCAGTAAGTTCAGTGAGTGCAGGAGTGGCCATTCTCTTTGCCAAACACTTTTTACCTGAATCCTACACCACACAGGAAGTGATCACTGAGAGATTAATGATAGTTAAAGCTAAATATGAACATTTTAATCTAGTGTTAATCAACATAATTTTAATGTCTTCAAAGCTAGTGAAATTACACCTTTCAGTTTTTCAGACCACTTTTTAGTCGGATGCAAAGTTTTTATTGCAAATATTAAATCCAGAAGTGCATACTGGCATTTTAATGTTTCTTTACTGAATGATGCTAATTTTATTGAGTCTTTTAGATTTTTTTAGAGAGACTTCTCCTCCTGCAGACAGTGGTGGGACCATGGGAAGGTTTTAATCCAGCAGCTCTGTCAGCAGTACACTGCCAACGTCACAAGGGACATCACCAAGTCATTAAGGGAACTGGAGATGGAAATAGTGGAACTACAGACTTTAACTGAGTCCACAAGAAACAGAGGACAGTTTGAGAACCTCAGAGCAAAAAAGGCATTAATGATGGATCTATTGGGCACAAAAACACAGGGTGCTCTTGTTCGATCTCGGTTCAAAGGAGCTAACGAAATGGACGATCCTTCACAATTTTTCTTTGGACTGGAAAAAAAGAACGGACAGAGCAGGTTCATGCACACACTACACACAGAGGACAGACAGTACATAACAAACAGCAGTGACATCAGACGGTACACCACAAACTTTTACAAAGACCTGTACAAGAGTGAGTACAGTGACAACAAGGAGCTGCTGAACTCTTTCTATCAAGGGCTTCCAAGGGTTTCACCAGAGGACAATGCTGCACTGGAAGGACCGCTGGTTCTGGAGGAGTTGCAAGCCACCTTGAACTCAATGGCAAGGGAAAGCACCTGGAGTTGATGGCCTACCAGTGGAATTCGACAAGTTCTTCTGGCAGGAGCTCAGAGAAGATCTGCTGGAGGTCCTCAATGAAAGCTGCAGAGAAATGTGTCTCCCCTTGAGTATCCGGAGAGCGGTGATCACCCTTCTCCCCAAGAAAGGGGACTTACAGGACATTAAAAACTGGTGTCCAGTGTCACTGCTCTGTACAGACTATAAAATAATGTCTAAAGCATTGGCCAACCGGCTCAGAGACATCATGGACTCGATTATTCAAGTTGAACAGACAGATTGTTTGCCCAAAAGGTCCATCATTGATAATGTTTCCTTGATTCGGGACATTTTGGACATCTCCAGTTCATTGGCAGTTGATCTAATTTCACTGGACCAAGAAAAAGCTTTTGACAGGGTTGAGCACCAATACCTCTGGAAAACCCTGGAGGCTTTTGGCCTCAGCCCCAGTCTTATAGCAATGATAAAGGCGATGTACCACGATGCTGAAAGTGTACTGAAGATCAACAGAGGGTTAAGTGCTCCTTTTAAAGTAAGACGGGGAATCAGACAAGGCTGTTCATTATTAGGTATGTTGTACACTTTGTCAATTGAACTGTTTTTAAAATGGATTACGAACTTCTTTAAATGGTTTTATTTTACCAAGTTTTAATGCCCCACATGTTTTATCCACGTATGCTGATGATATCATGGTTTTAGTGCAAAATCAAAGTGAAGTTGAGATTTTAGAAAAGATAGTGTCTGATTTCAGCTTGGTAAATTCCTCCAGAATTTATTGGAAAAAAAGCGAAGCCATTGCAGTAGGAGACTGGTCTCAGGGCCTACGAAAACTGCCAGGTGGACTAAAATAGACAAAAAGAATGGTGAAAAGAAAAATTGGGAGGGGGTTTTAGAGAAAGTAGAAGGAAAACTTAGGAATTGGGAGTGGCTAAAGCCAAACATGTCACTTAGAGGGAGGGTACTTGTTGCAAATAACTTAGTAGCCTCAACACTGTGGCATCATTTAGCCTGCCTGGAGCCCCCTACGGGCCTTGTGTAAAAAAAATCCAGTCTGCTTTAGTTAACTTTGTGTGGGACAAATTGCACTGGGTTCCTCAGAATGTCCTCTTTCTTCCTAAAGAGGAAGGAGGGCAGGGTTTGATTGATATCAGAAGCAGAATCACAACTTTTCGCTTTCAGACTGTACTGATCGGATCTGATTCCCTGGTCTGGAGCGATGTGATGGGTTTTATATTGAAAAAAAATCAATGGATTTGGTTGTGATCGTACCTTTGGTTGTGAGGAGACTAGTGGACACTTCAGGGCTGGACTTTAAGGACACGAGAGTGGTGGCTCAGGAACTTGGGCTACGCTCACTATGCCACACAAAAGCCATTATCAACAAATGGACCAGCAAGCTGTCTAAAGAAGAACTGAACTTAATCGTGAAATATCATTAGGGAACAGAAACACCGGATAAAGGTGACCCCTTTCCTGAACTGGAACTTTTACCCAAACTAAATGGTGTTAATGGTTGTTATCTTCATAAAAACAAAGGACATGTTTTACCTATTTATGAAGCGAAAGGGAAGGAAGTTTACAGATGTGTTAAAGCTGTAAATAAAAGAATACTGGTTGTGAGAACAGACACAGTGTGGAGGAAGACACTTGGAGTGTTAGATGACATTAACCCTGTATGGAGAGTGTTGTATAAACTGCCACTTAGGAAACGAGCGGGTGATTTACAGTAGAGAATTTTACATGGAGCTGTGGGGGTCAATGTTTTAATTTCAAATCAATTCAATTCAATTCAATTTATTTGTATAGCGCCTTTTACAATGAACATTGTCTCAAAGCAGCTTTACAAAAGAAGAAAACAGAGAAAGGGGAGGGGGAAATGAAAAATAATAATAAAAAATAAAAAATAACTAATTAACTAGAAATAAGAATAAATTATTAAATTCTATAATTAGACTATTTTATCCCTAATGAGAAGCCTGTGGCAACGGTGGCAAGGAAAAACTCCCTGGGATGGAAAAGGAAGAAACCTTGAGAGGAACCAGGCTCAGAAGGGAACCCATCCTCATTTGGGTGACACTAAACAGTAAATAATGTAACTGTAGCTGATTAATGTCCTTTCTACAACAGAAATCAATGACCCATGAGGAACTATTAGGTCAGTGTAGTTTCTGAGGTCATTATAAACACTAGTTCTTTGCTGTCACAAGCTGACAGATGAAATGGCAGATCTGTGATGGTGTGAAAGTCCCCAAGTGTCTCTGTCCATGGCTGTCTCCTGGTCCACACAGATCCATCCACAGCATCAGTGGGCACCATCAAGTGACGAGACTCTGACCAGGGGTAGGGCAGTGGTCACACTGGAACTGGCAAACACTGGGAGCTCAGGAGTGGGGTGTATAGCTCCACAGAGAAGGTAGAGAGAGAAAGAGAGAGAGAGAGAGAGAGAGAGAGAGAGAAAGATATTAAGTTTCTGATCATGTGATGCTTAAAGACAGTGTAGAATTATGTGTAAAGGCAGGCAGGGACTCCGGCAAGACTAGCTATGACATCATAACTAAAAGGGAGAGCCAGAAGGTGACAGACATGAAGGCTTCCCGGGACATAAAGCATCCAACCACTTCACAGTCAGCAAACCTGAGCGACTTGCGAGGGTGGTAAGATGACAGCATCCAACACATCCCAGTACACCAAACACTCTATGACCATGAACCTTCCAGATCTGCTCCTTTACCTAAGAAAACTATACATTAAAAGCTCGACTAAACAAATGTGTCTTCAGCCTAGACTTAAACATTGAGACTGTGTCTAAATCCCGAACACTAATTGGAAGGCTGTTCCATAACTTTGGGGCTTTGAAAGAGAAAGCTCTGCCCCCTGCTGTAGCCTTTGCTACTTGAGGTACTACCAAGTAACCAGCACCCTTTGATCGGAGTAGGCGTGGCGGATCATAAAAGACTAAAACATCACTCAGGTACTGCGGCGCGAGACCATTTAGTGCTTTATAGGTCAGTAACAGGATTTTATAATCAATGTGAAATTTGACTGGGAGCCAATGTAGTGTGGATAAAATAGGAGTGATGTGTTCATATCTTCTGGTTCTAGTTAGGACTCTAGCTGCTGCATTCTGGACTAACTGGAGCTTGTTTCTGCTCCTACTGGAACATCCAGACAGTAAGACATTACAATAATCCAACCTAGAGGTAACAAAAGCATGAACTAGTTTTTCTGCATCATGAAGTGACATCATATTTCTTATCTTAGCAATATTCCTAAGATGGAAGAAGGCTACCCGAGTGATATTATCTACATGAGCTTCAAACGAAAGACCAGAGTCAATAATCACACCAAGATCTTTTACGGCTGGACAAGATGAAACCAAAAGACCATCCACCATTACTCTGTAATCAGAAAGCTCACTTCTAACTGCCTGTGGTCCTAGTACAAGCACCTCTGTCTTGTCTGAATTAAGCAGGAGGAAGTTAGTGACCATCCAGTGTCTAATGTCCTTTACACATTCTTCTGTCTTAATAAGCTGGTGTCTCTCATCTGATTTAGCTGAAACATATAGCTGTGTGTCATCTGCATAACAGTGGAAGCTAATACCATGTTTATGAATAATTGCACCAAGGGGTAGCATATATAGGGAGAAAAGCAGTGGGCCTAAGACAGAACCTTGTGGAACACCGAACATAACCTTGGTATGCATAGAGAAGTCACCATCTAGAAGCTGCACTAAGATCCAGTAGCATCAGTAAGGAGACACAACCCTGATCAGAGGTCAGTAACAGGTCATTGACCACTTTAACCAGTGCTGTCTCTGTGCTATGATGAGGCCTAAATCCTGACTGATACATTTCATAAATGTTATTTCTATGCAGGTCTGAACATAACTGCTGTGCTACAGCCTTTTCTAGGATCTTGGAGATAAAGGGCAGGTTTGATATCGGTCTATAGTTAGACAGCTGACCGGGGTCGAGGTCCGGTTTTTTAATCAAGGGTTTGATAACTGCTAGCTTAAAGGATTTAGGCACATAGCCAGTGCTAAGGGAAGAATTAATGATTTTTAGAAGGGGTTCAGTAGCTACTGGTAATATCTGTTTAAGGAAAGATGTGGGTAAAGGATCTAGGATGCAGGTAGAAGATTTTGAAGAAGAAATTAGTGAAATTAGATCAGGCTCTTGAAGTGGAGTGAAGCACTCTAAGCTCTGATCAGAAATAGTTATATTATCTAAAGGATTATCTATCAAATCATTTGGTTTTAAATTAATAGTCTGAATTTTTTGCCTGATATTGTCAATTTTTTCATTGAAAAAATTCATGAAGTCATTGCTGCTAAATGTAGATGGTGTGTGCTTTTCTACAGTGGTTTTACTCCTAGTTAGTTTTGCTACAGTGCTAAATAAAAATTTGTTTTTGTTATCTTCGATTAGGGCAGAGAGATACGCTGATCTAGCAGCACTAAGAGAATTTTTGTATCTCAGAAGGCTTTCCTTCCACGCTAACTGAAATACTGCTAATTTAGTTTGACGCCATTTATGCTCTAGTTTCCTAGCTGATTGTTTTAAAGCTCGTGTGTGGTCGTTGTACCAGGGTGCTAGTTTCTTCTCTTTAATTTTTTTCCTTTTAAGTGGAGCTACAGTGTCTAGGGTGTTCCGAAACATTGACTCCAGGTAATCAGTCACCTGGTCAAGTTCTGTAGGGTCAGAAGGTGAACCAATCATGTGTGATAATTCTGGGAGACTATCGGTAAATCTCTCTGCAGTAGCAGACGTAAATATACGCTTCATACGGTAATGTGGCAGATCGCACATCTTGTGTCTAAGACGCATTCTAAATTTCCAAGTTTAATCCAGATGTTTTAAAGACATGTCCTTTCTGTGATGAAACTGAAACTGTTTTTCATTGTTTTTTAAAATGCATAAGGCTTAACCCTCTGTTTGAGCTGCTGGAAACACTTTTAATGCTTTTGGTGAAAGATGGTCCCAGTTTTCTTTTATCTTTGGAGCTGGTTACAAAAAAGCTGAAAAACAGAAATGGGAACTGATCAACTTCATTGTAGGAGAAGCTAAAATGGCTATCTACATAAGCCGGAAAAATAAAGTAGAGAAGACAGGATGGATCAGCCTCATTTCTGTTTTCAGAGCTCTAGTGAAAACTCGGGTCAAAATAGATTTTAATTTTTTTAAAGAAATGAATGCTTTGAGTGCTTTTATGTTGAAGTGGTGCAAATGTCATCTGTTTTATTGATGAAGGTGAACTGGTTTTTAGCACTCCTTTACATAAATTTTATTTTTATTTATTTAATTATTTATTTATTTAAATAAATAAAGTGCATGCTGGGAGTGGGCGGAGCACGTTGAGTGTGAGTGTGTGATCAACATGATTCTCTTTGCTTAATGTTTAATATCTTTTGAAAGAGTTATACAGGTTAAAGAAGATCGTCACTAAAATCAACAACCTGTTAAGTAATGATGATGATGACACGTCATAGTTCTCTCGGTCCTCACAGACCACAGACGCCCTTTCCTGTGCTTATTCTTTTCTGTGTGCTCATGCAGGACATTCACATCGCATCCCTGAATGTTAACGGTGCTAGAGACTGCAGGAAGAGAGCAGAACTGTATGAACTCATCAGGCAAAAGAGAATAGACGTATTACTTGCACAGGAAACCCATAGTGACACTAAAAACACAGTAGACTGGACACAAGAGTGGGCTGGCCCCTTGTTTTTAAGTCATAATACCTCCACTAGTGGAGGAGTAGCTGTATTATTCTCGAAGACTTTTAAACCCATCTCTCACAGCGTAGAAGAGATCGTTGCTGGCAGACTGTTAAAAGTCAGAGCTCTTTTAGAGAACCATGTTATGGTTTTTATCTGTGTGTATGCCCCGGCTTCCCCAGTGGAAAGAATAGCTTTTTTAGATAAATTATGCAATGTTTTAGAAACCTGTGACACAGAGGAGTTTTTATTTGTTGGTGGTGATTTTAACTGTACTTTAGAAAAGAATGACCACAACCATATAGAGCCACACATGCCTTCAAGAAGAAGACTCCTACACACTGTTGAAAAACACGAGTTAAGGGACATTTGGAGAAATATGAATAAAACTCAAAAACAGTACACCTGGGCTCATGCTGCTGATACTAAAATATCATTAGCAAGGTTAGACAGGTTCTATGTTCTCAAGCATCACTTGAACATAAAGTTTGGTTATTTATATATATACAGTTGCAAGAAAAAGTATGTGAACCCTTTGGGATTACTTGGATTTCTGCATAAATTGGTCATAAAATGTGTTCTGATCTTCATCCAAGTGACAAGAATAGAAAAACACAGTCTGCTTAAACTAATACCGCACAAACATTACATGTTTTCATGTTTTTATTGAACACAACATGTAAACATTCACAGTGCAGGGTGGAAAAAGTATGTGAACCTTTGGGTTTAATAACTGGTTGACCCTCCTTTGGCAGCAATAATCTCAACCAAACGTTTCCTGTAGTTGCAGATCAGACCTGCACAACGGTCAGGAGGAATTTTAAATTGTATTAAACCTAATAGTTCTTACTGGCATTTTAACACTGTTTTACTGAATGACCAGCATTTTACAGAGATTTCTTTTCTGGGGGAATTTTAGAAAAGAAAAAAGTGCTTTTATTTCTCTTCAACAGTGGTGGGATTTTGGTAAAAAACAAAAAACAGTTGTGTCAACAGTATACTTATAATGTCACAAGAGAATTGGTTCGGTCTATGAAACAACTGGAAGATGAGATAACAGAACTTCAGTTGTTAGCACAATCCAAAGAGAACCAGAACCATATTGAGACCCTCACAGTCAAAAGAAAAAAGTTATCGGACCTCCTTGAGTTTAAAGCACAAGGTGCATTAATAAGGTCACGATTCCAGAACGCAAACCAGATGGACGCCCCCTCAAAGTTGTTTTTTAGCCTTGAAAAAAGAATGGGCAAAAACGTTTTATTCACAGCCTGTGCTCTGTCTGTCTTTGGGAAGACCTGGTGTTCTCACAGAGGAGCCCTGTGTGGTGTTCTCACAGAGGAGCCCTGTGTGGTGTTCTCACAGAGGAGCCCTGTGTGGTGTTATAGAGGAGCCCTGTGTGGTGTTATAGAGGAGCCCTGTGTGGTGTTATAGAGGAGCCCTGTGTGGTGTTATAGAGGAGCCCTGTGTGGTGTTATAGAGGAGCCCTGTGTGGTGTTATAGAGGAGCCCTGTGTGGTGTTATAGAGGAGCCCTGTGTGGTGTTATAGAGGAGCCCTGTGTGGTGGTGTTGTCTTAAACTTTTTATTTAGTTATTTTTTCTTTTAACCTCATCTTTTAAATGACATTTCACTCTATTTATTCATTGAGAAAATGTAAATAAAAGTTTTTTTCAAATTCACTTCCCTCTCTCTCTCTTTATTGAGATATATTTATTTATAAACACTGAGTGTTAAATAAAACATGTTGTGCTTGAACACCTCTGAGCGCTAGTGTATGAACTTCCTGTTTGTAGTCGCTCGCTGGTTATTGCTGTGAGATGAGCTGAAATGAGGTTTTAGTGTTTTATTGCGTGGGGAATAAACAGATAAGAGAGTGATAAAGTGATGATAGTGGCAGAAGCAGAGAGGAGACTAAAAATCATTTCTTGATGTTTAAAGACTTTTAAATGGAGGTTTAAAGGCTCATCCTGACACGTTTATCCAGAGACAGCAGTGGGACTCGGGATTAATATCATGGACAAATATCTCCAGGTTTAAACAGAATTTTTGCTGAAAGTTGGGAAGTGTGAATGAAGATGAAGATGGTTTAGATATATAATAAAAATAAATCATTTAAACTGGATTTTTATGAGTTTTCGGTCTGGTGTTGGTTCCTGCGGAGGTGTTTAGGTGTGCTTCATTGCCATGATGTGACAGTGACATGAAGGGGTGTGGTGTTCAGTGGTGAAGGTGTTGGATTAATGGTCAGGAGGCTGTGAGTTTAAATTCCAGGTCCACCAAGGGGCCACTGCTGGACCCCTGAGCAAGGCCCATAATTCTCAGCTGCTCAGCTGTATAAAATGAGGTAAATGTAAATCGCTCGGGATAAGGTTGTCTACGGAATTGTAAAGTTAACACCTTAAGCAGTGTTTAGTGTACAGTGTACAGCTCTGCTGGTAGTGGATACACTCTCCTGAGTTCTAGCATGACCTCTGACCCTAATGTCTTGTTCACTTCCCCCTGACTTTATAAGTAAACAGATAGTTTATTGAGCTGTCCTCTGTTCTGTGTGAGTTCTTAACCTTGTTCATGACCTTCGACTGGTTTCTCTGCTCGTTGGGTTTTCCTCTGGTTCTGTTCTGTATTTTCTGATTATGTTCTGCAGAAGCCCTGAACTACAAGCTGTGAAAATTAACTTTATAAATCTCATTACTTTTACTCTCATTATTGAAGTTATTCAAGTTCTCTTGTTTATTTTTATTTGTTATTATTATTTTTTAGTGTTCTCATTGTTCAGAGTTTTATCTTGAAGAGTGTGTGAGGGAAGCTGATCTCCAGCCATTCAGACAAAATATGATTAATAACGTATTGAATTTAGCAAGGAAAGGTTTGACATAAAAATGATAAAATCCACTTAAAAACATTCCTTATAAACTGAAGAACTGGACAAAGGACATGAGTGAAAAATAAAAGAAATAATACTCACTGAACAATAAACTTTGGTCACATTTGATCAATCTTAGTGAGATAAAAACTGAGTAAGATTTCTAGATGAAAGCTGAAGAAGTTTGGGAGAAATGCCTGAGATGCAGTGATGATCTTTCCACACCATCATCTCCCAGGACTCCTCAGTGGGTGACGCTGTGCCTACTTCTACCACATCTCCTGTCCTTTAGAGCCCTCTGATGGGTGTGTGAGGTAGGAATGAACATCAATAATGGAAATATGTTAGCTTTATCTGTTACCCCCACAGCTTGGTTACACGTATTAGCTGGTTAATTTACATTGTTTGTGTCATTACGGGATTAATTTAATAACAGCACAACATTAAATATTTCAGTCTCATGGATGTTATTTCTACTTTTAACGGTCCAGTTCTAACAGACAGAAGGTTCTGATTTGAGATCCAGACTGCTGAGTAGTGATGTATTTCCTCTGTGTTGGCTGATTTCAGGTAATTAATGTCTTAATATTCATAAAGAAGTAAACTAATCTCACTCAATTACATAAAGTGAAAAAAGTTTATTTTGTTAATTTTTAGCTCTCGTATATCAACAACACGAATAACGTTTTCTGTTAAACTTCATAAAACCATGATGTTATTGATAGCAGAGCATGTGGCAATGTTAGGTTACTTACACTCTGTGGACTAATTGACGTGTGTGTGTGTGTGTGTGTGTGTATGTTGTCTCTGAGGCTGGTCCGTTTATACTTCTGATTACAGAACTGTATGGGTTTCACTGCTGCCTTCAGATCATGAGGAAGACGTTCAGGAGCCTGTGAAGGTTCCTGAATTAGTACAGACTGTTGAAGTGACCAGTCTAAAAGTCCTGGACATGATTTGATTGACAGCTTGACTCCTACCCTGCTGGGGCAGGAGGGTTCTTCAGCACTGATGGGTTGTAAGCTGTATCTCCTGCAGAGCTCTGGTCTCTGTGAGTTGTGGGAACGTCTAGCAGTTGTAGTCTTGTAGAAACCCATACCTTGTGTACTGACAGTGTTGCCTTCATTTCTGCTGAAAGGTCAGTGAGTTGTGTGTCTGGTGGATGGTTTAACACAGTGATCAGATATGTTGAGGTTTTGAATCAGCAAAAGGTTTTAGGTTCAGTGTCTATAATGTGTTAGCAATGCTAAATATAAATGTAACACGCTCACTCTTGGAAACGGTGTTTCCTCTTGTTTTGTTTTTTTTGTTTTTTTTTTGTGTATATCCCTTTAATGATACCAGCACTTCCTTCCTTCCACTGACACACAGGTTCAGGTTCAAAAGGTTTTACGCTTGTTCCTTGTAAATGTTTACATACTTATCATGCTTTAAAATAACACACCCACACACTCCGGAAGAAGGACTGCACTACAGGCTGCGTTTGGCTATAGGAGGCAGGACATCCTCCTCAGGCCTTTAACAGCACCGACGTTAGCGATGAAAATCACTCGGGTTAAGCTACAAACTCTACAGAACTTTGAGAGGAAGTTTAAACAGTAAGAATAAAGTGTGAAATATGACGCGGCTGTTAGACTTTTAATGCGGGATTATGTTTAATCTGTTAGCATTACTGCTAGCGGAACCATGTGTTCAACATTCTTTATTTCTGTGTTTATTGGAATGTTACTCCTGTAGCCTGGTTAGCGGAAGGTTTCGGCATGTAAACTGGATGTAGACAGGATGAGGAAGATGCTGTTTTTATTATCTATAACTGTGAATTTAATTCATCCAACTGCAGTCGATTCCAGCACACGTCACTGAGTCTATCATTCACTGAAATCTAGCTAGTGAAATAAAGTGACTTCCAAAATATCAACACCAACAATTCTATCCTATTCTATTTATTTGTATAGTGCTTTTAACACATTGTCTGACATTGTCTGAAAGTTTAAAGTTAAGTTATTATTTATCCGTAACATCTCCTACTGTTCTGCAGGTCCTACAGGGGCAGTTGGCAGGTCTGGTTGTTGCTCTGCCTTGTGTTCTCCTGTCCAGGTCAGTAAACCCCACTGATGTTGCAGATGTGGTATTTATTCAGGTCAGACTCATGGTGTTTTTTTTATTTATGCTACAGGAGTTTGTGGAGGTGATGTTACTGTCTCCGAAGGGGAGGATGCAGTGCTGCCTTGTTCCTTCCCAGAAGACTGGAACCCACGGTTGACCATGAGGTGGCACATCGGCACTACGCTTATTTTCGAGAGGAGTTTCAGCAACTCACACTGTGGTCAGGGTTACTGTGGACGAGCGGATGTTCCTAAAGAGAGATTCTTAAAGGGAGAATGTTTCCTCAAACTCTTTAACGTCGCCAGAACAGACAGCGGGAAATACAGCGTACACCTGGGGAATGAGGTTCAATACGTTGAGCTGTCAGTTGAGGGTAAGAGCACACCATCACACCCACACCACTGTACACACACACCACTGTACACACACAACACTGTCACTCCGCCATGGGCGTGTCCCAAACCGTTTACATTCACATTTACATGCCCTGGTTTAGTATATAGCTAGAGAAATGTCACAGTGCATTATGGGTATTGTGTGTCGCATAAGCCCAGGTACTGACTAGATACAGGTACTGACTCGATACAGGTACTGACTCAGTACAGGTACTGACTCGATACAGGTACTGACTCAGTACAGGTACTGACTAGATACAGGTACTGACTCAGTACAGGTACTGAGTAGATACAGGTACTGACTCGATACACATACTGACTCAGTACAGGTACTGACTCAATACAGGTACTGACTCAATACAGGTACTGACTCAGTACAGGTACTGACTCAATACAGGTACTGACTCGATACAGGTACTGACTCAATACAGGTACTGACACAATACTGATGCCACTGCACTTTGTGTTACAGTAAAAAAAAATATTTTAATGTGAGACACTTTTCAGGTTCTTTTTGAGAGGAAAAGCTGTTCCTTATCACCACACACACACACACACACACACACACACACACACACACACATGACTGATATGATTAGTTTTCCTGGTTGCTGTATTCAGCAGGTAAAGCTGATGGTCAGCGTGTGAAAGATAATGCAGCTGGCTCTGGGGCTCCTGGACTCACTCTGGTTATAGTGATAGTCGGGATTGTAGCTTTTCTGAGAAAGAAAAGATTTGGTGAGTAGAAATACACATTTACTGACTGTAGATTAGAATATTATAGATTTCTGTCCTATTTATTAAATACAATTTTTTTTTATTAATTTGACTTAATAAATAGATCAATAAAATATAAAAATAATAAAACATCATCTGATTCTCATCAGGTCACTAGTTTGATTAGAGTTCCTTAATGAGACCCTGGACTGATGGGACTAGTGGATGCTGCTGCTGCTGCTGATGGTGATGATGGTGATGAGTTACTGTAATGTTTATATACAAATTATGCTGTCACGTATAAATCACTCACGTATTCCACTTATACACTAATTTAATTTGATTACACTCTTTTTTGTCTGTTACTGGAAAATTGAACCTGCTGTGTGTTTCCTCTTTGCTTTGATCCTGGTCTTAAACCCTTCGTCTGTCTCATCCTCGATGTGAAGGATTAGTGTTGTGTTCTCACTGTACTACCCTTTAGTTCATCTTCCTCTTTATGCCAAAAGTCTGTTTTATTGAGTGATTAATTAATAACTATCTGCCATGAGCATGTCTCAGTGTCACTGTGTCTC
Organism: Hemibagrus wyckioides; assembly: GCF_019097595.1. Classification (NCBI taxonomy): domain Eukaryota; kingdom Metazoa; phylum Chordata; class Actinopteri; order Siluriformes; family Bagridae; genus Hemibagrus; species Hemibagrus wyckioides. The sequence goes on from NC_080723.1 coordinate 25,807,442, forward strand.
AGGATCATAGTGTTTTTACTTCCTCATACAGTATCTTTCCCTCCAGATCACTTTAATGTACACAGACTGACCTTCAGCTAGAGAAAACAGGTCGAAACCACATCCTGCTCAATCTAGGATGCTGACAACTTTAACAGTCTATGTTGTTTTCCATCTAATTCACCACACTTGACCAGAACCACCTCTGAATGCTATTTTTATGTTTAATATCAACCGAGTTATACCACAGGCATGATTTATAATTATACCCAGTTTCAGTTTCAGTTCTGCAGATTTCACGATCTCAGCAAACACACAAAAAAAAGTGGATAAAAAAGTTTACACGCCCTGTTAAAGCGACAGGTTTTCATCTTCAAGTGTAGTTCTCATACAGCTGTCTTCAGTGAAGGGATTCTGATAAAGCCCAAATCAAACCGGAACCAGCTTCTGGTCTAGATTCTAGATTCTATAGCACAGTGAGTGATGCACTGAATAGACAGCATTTTCTGTGTACATAGTGACACTAAAGCTATTCTATTCTATTCTATTCTATTCTATTCTATTCTATTCTATTCTATAGGATTTTATTCTTCTTTATTTTTAATGTGAGCCAAGAAAAACCTCAATAAACATATAATGAGCCAATCGCTTTGTATGTGTGTATGTGTGTGTGTGTGTGTGTGTGTGTGTGTTTAAAAAGAGAACAGAAACCACCTTTTATCTGAGTCTTCTATCTAAAGGCCACATAGAAAATGGCTGAAGGACCCCCTCCCCCCCACACACACACACTCAAAGGTATATAAGACTTCCTGAAGATGTAATTGATATGAGAACTCTGACCTCATGTGATAAAAATAAACTGAGGAAGATGTCAAGATATCCCTGAGTAACTGCTTGGAAAAAAAAAAGCCTTATGGATTCTGTGAAAAATCTGACCTTCTGTAGAAGTGTATTAATGCATAAAAACACAAAGTACAGTATCAGGATGTATACAAACACACAGATATATATATATATATATATATATATATATATATATATATATATATATATATATATATATATATATATATATTGTGTGTGTGTGTGTGGTGCTTTAGTCACAGGAAGTTTGCTTAGCTGCTGTGGTTTTGATGTGAAACGGTGGAGCGTACTGAGAAAAAGAATCGCCTTTATTCCAGAAACTCGAGATGGAAATGTACCTGCTCTTCTTTCTGCTGTCTTGTTCCAATATTAATGGAGCTTTTTCTGGTATGTTGATTTTATATATCTTTATGATTATGGAAGCAAGCAAGGAATGATGAATTTCAGTTAAGATGGATGCTTATGGAAGGTAGTGCATTACATTAAGAATAATAAAACAATCCACAAATAGATGATTTTTCTCTTTTCTTATTCATATTTTTGGTCTTTTTTTTACCACCTTTACCCCACCTTTTTTTAAAAAATCCTTTTTTGCTGGTCATGTAGTTGTTTTTTTATTTCCTTTGCATACTCAGTGCTCAGAAAGAGTTAAGAAGGAACTCCAAAAGTTGTTTATTATATAATTAATAAATTATTGTATATAGAATAGTTTAGAATGTACACTGAAAGGAAATATTCACTTTGGCTAGTTTGCTAGTTAATATTCTAACAAAAAAATATTAGAATAAGAGAAAAGAATAAGAACAAAAAATGTTCTTATTCACAAAAGTGTTATGTAAAAAAAATAAATTGATCAGGACAGAAATGAGTGACGTGTGTTTAGTAATTACTAAATAACTTGGAGGATTCTACAATAAAAAGTAGTTTGCTTTTTGCAAAAGAAAGGTTTTGTTTTTAATCCTTTCCTCTCAGCACATTGTCCTCAATTCCCCGAGGTCTCAAGGATCCCTGACTTAAAACTTCAAAAAGTTGAGTGAGAAGATCGTGCTTATTGGTTATAATTCGTTTCTCCTCTTTAACTGTTTACTGTAAAATCAAAAAAAATTTTCATCACTTGAAGTCTGGATCAATTGCAAAACCACTTCCTGCTTTCTAAGCAATAACATCCACAGCAAATGTCATTTGTCATGTATCTGATGCGTCTGATCTGGAGTTCAATTCTTCTGCTGCAGTTCTGCACTTTGATCTCGACAGAAAGTAGAACAGAGAGCTGTAAGGTGTCATGTGGTGGTGTTATGGGAGATATCGCACTGCAGTGATGGTTTAGTGAGTCTGTAAAATGATTTCATCGTGCTGCAGCTCTTACCAAACCTCTTCAGCCTCTGTCTGAGGAAAAAGAGGTGCTTTCTTCACCACTGCCTCAGAGTGAGAGGACCACATGAGGTCCTCAGTGATGTGAACATTGAGGAACATGAGGATGTTGGAGAAATTACATAGATATCATACATCATACATTAGCCTAGATTTAAAATGCTCTGCCTAGAAGTAGTGGTTATCAATCACATATCAAATATCTATCAAAATTATTTAGCTTTGGATTAATAGTAAGCTTTTGAGTAATGCAAATATATCAAATATATATCCTTTATAATATTAGGCTTTGGAGCTTTTGAGCTTTTGAATAATGCACATGTGTAACTTTCATAATCATCAAGCAGTGCTGAGATGGGTGAAAAAGGGGATGTTTTTGTAACTTTCATAATCATCATGCAGAATTAGTGCTGAGATGGGTGAAATAGAGGAGATGTTTTTGTGCTGAAAAGTGCAAAAGTAAGGGGAATTTCACCAAGAATAGTCACCCAGACATAACCTAGGCATCTTATCAGCTTTAGCATTGCTTAATAGGCAACAGGGGAGCACATTTAGTTCCAGACACAGAGAGTTGAACTTAGAAATGGAAGTATGGTTTTCCGAGAAAATGAAGCATGTAATTTTGACCCATCAAAAACATCGAGGTCGGTCGGTACGTGAGTACATGCACAGTGTTGTTGTATACATCATGTACCCGAAAGGTTGATGTCATCAAAGGGAGGATGTTTTAATTAAGGGGGCGGT
>NC_080723.1:25815399-25875399 GCF_019097595.1 Hemibagrus wyckioides
TTGAGCCACCACCACCCTCATAACACATTGACCTCTCTCACTCTTCTTTTCCACTATCCTGTCTTCCTTCATCCATGTTTCCAAACTCTTCACTCTGAAACTCTTTCAGTGAAAACAAGACTTAAAAAAGACACTGAGCTAAAACAACAGTAAAAATAATTATTTCATTTTATTGCAAATATTCTAATTTTATATATAAAATCAGAACTCTACATCTGTTGGACATCACGAATCATTGTGTTTTGAATGTGTTTGTATCAGTTTTGAAAGCAGTGCGTTGAATAATGTGCTGCAGATTCAGTTCAATGTTATTTGTATAGCAATTTTAACAATGGGCATTGTCTCAAAGCAGCTTAATAAAATAAAAAATAAAAGAAATAAAAAATAAAGGAAATAAAAAACAAAAGAAATAAAAAATAAAAAATTTACCAGACTGAAAAGAAAACCTCATCCTCATCTGGGTGACACCAAAGAGTGGGATTATAAATCATTATAAACACTGAGAGTGGGATTATAAATCATTATAAACACTGAGAGTGGGATTATAAATCATTATAAACACTGAGAGTGGGATTATAAATCATTATAAACACTGAGAGTGGGATTATAAATCATTATAAACACCAAAGAGTGGGATTATAAATCATTATAAACACTGAGAGTGGGATTATAAATCATTATAAACACTGAGAGTGGGATTATAAATCATTATAAACACTGAGAGTGGGATTATAAATCATTATAAACACTGAGAGTGGGATTATAAATCATTATAAACACTGAGAGTGGGATTATAAATCATTATAAACACTGAGAGTGGGATTATAAATCATTATAAACACCAAAGAGTGGGATTATAAATCATTATAAACACTGAGAGTGGGATTATAAATCATTATAAACACAGAGTGGGATTATAAATCATTATAAACACAGAGTGGGATTATAAATCATTATAAACACTGAGAGTGGGATTATAAATCATTATAAACACCAAAGAGTGGGATTATAAATCATTATAAACACTGAGAGTGGGATTATAAATCATTATAAACACTGAGAGTGGGATTATAAATCATTATAAACACTGAGAGTGGGATTATAAATCATTATAAACACCAAAGAGTGGGATTATAAATCATTATAAACACCAAAGAGTGGGATTATAAATCATTATAAACACAGAGTGGGATTATAAATCATTATAAACACAGAGTGGGATTATAAATCATTATAAACACAGAGTGGGATTATAAATCATTATAAACACAGAGAGTGGGATTATAAATCATTATAAACACTGAGAGTGGGATTATAAATCATTATAAACACCAAAGAGTGGGTTTATAAATCATTATAAACACAGAGTGGGATTATAAATCATTATAAACACTGAGAGTGGGATTATAAATCATTATAAACACTGAGAGTGGGATTATAAATCATTATAAACACTGAGAGTGGGATTATAAATCATTATAAACACTGAGAGTGGGATTATAAATCATTATAAACACCAAAGAGTGGGTTTATAAATCATTATAAACACAGAGTGGGATTATAAATCATTATAAACACAGAGAGTGGGATTATAAATCATTATAAACACTGAGAGTGGGATTATAAATCATTATAAACACTGAGAGTGGGATTATAAATCATTATAAACACTGAGAGTGGGATTATAAATCATTATAAACACTGAGAGTGGGATTATAAATCATTATAAACACCAAAGAGTGGGATTATAAATCATTATAAACACCAAAGAGTGGGATTATAAATCATTATAAACACTGAGAGTGGGATTATAAATCATTATAAACACTGAGAGTGGGATTATAAATCATTATAAACACTGAGAGTGGGATTATAAATCATTATAAACACTGAGAGTGGGATTATAAATCATTATAAACACTGAGAGTGGGATTATAAATCATTATAAACACTGAGAGTGGGATTATAAATCATTATAAACACCAAAGAGTGGGATTATAAATCATTATAAACACTGAGAGTGGGATTATAAATCATTATAAACACTGAGAGTGGGATTATAAATCATTATAAACACCAAAGAGTGGGATTATAAATCATTATAAACACTGAGAGTGGGATTATAAATCATTATAAACACCAAAGAGTGGGATTATAAATCATTATAAACACCAAAGAGTGGGATTATAAATCATTATAAACACAGAGTGGGATTATAAATCATTATAAACACAGAGTGGGATTATAAATCATTATAAACACCAAAGAGTGGGATTATAAATCATTATAAACACTGAGAGTGGGATTATAAATCATTATAAACACAGAGTGGGATTATAAATCATTATAAACACTGAGAGTGGGATTATAAATCATTATAAACACAGAGTGGGATTATAAATCATTATAAACACCAAAGAGTGGGATTATAAATCATTATAAACACTGAGAGTGGGATTATAAATCATTATAAACACTGAGAGTGGGATTATAAATCATTATAAACACCAAAGAGTGGGATTATAAATCATTATAAACACTGAGAGTGGGATTATAAATCATTATAAACACTGAGAGTGGGATTATAAATCATTATAAACACCAAAGAGTGGGATTATAAATCATTATAAACACTGAGAGTGGGTTTATAAATCATTATAAACACAGAGTAGGATTATAAATCATTATAAACACTGAGAGTGGGATTATAAATCATTATAAACACTGAGAGTGGGATTATAAATCATTATAAACACTGAGAGTGGGATTATAAATCATTATAAACACTGAGAGTGGGATTATAAATCATTATAAACACTGAGAGTGGGATTATAAATCATTATAAACACCAAAGAGTGGGATTATAAATCATTATAAACACCAAAGAGTGGGATTATAAATCATTATAAACACTGAGAGTGGGATTATAAATCATTATAAACACTGAGAGTGGGATTATAAATCATTATAAACACCAAAGAGTGGGATTATAAATCATTATAAACACTGAGAGTGGGATTATAAATCATTATAAACACAGAGTGGGATTATAAATCATTATAAACACTGAGAGTGGGATTATAAATCATTATAAACACTGAGAGTGGGATTATAAATCATTATAAACACTGAGAGTGGGATTATAAATCATTATAAACACTGAGAGTGGGATTATAAATCATTATAAACACAGAGTGGGATTATAAATCATTATAAACACTGAGAGTGGGATTATAAATCATTATAAACACTGAGAGTGGGATTATAAATCATTATAAACACAGAGAGTGGGATTATAAATCATTATAAACACTGAGAGTGGGATTATAAATCATTATAAACACTGAGAGTGGGATTATAAATCATTATAAACACTGAGAGTGGGATTATAAATCATTATAAACACAGAGAGTGGGATTATAAATCATTATAAACACTGAGAGTGGGATTATAAATCATTATAAACACAGAGAGTGGGATTATAAATCATTATAAACACAGAGAGTGGGATTATAAATCATTATAAACACTGAGAGTGGGATTATAAATCATTATAAACACTGAGAGTGGGTTTATAAATCATTATAAACACTGAGAGTGGGTTTATAAATCATTATAAACACAGAGTGGGATTATAAATCATTATAAACACTGAGAGTGGGATTATAAATCATTATAAACACTGAGAGTGGGATTATAAATCATTATAAACACTGAGAGTGGGATTATAAATCATTATAAACACTGAGAGTGGGTTTATAAATCATTATAAACACTGAGAGTGGGTTTATAAATCATTATAAACACAGAGTGGGATTATAAATCATTATAAACACTGAGAGTGGGATTATAAATCATTATAAACACTGAGAGTGGGATTATAAATCATTATAAACACTGAGAGTGGGATTATAAATCATTATAAACACTGAGAGTGGGTTTATAAATCATTATAAACACTGAGAGTGGGTTTATAAATCATTATAAACACAGAGTGGGATTATAAATCATTATAAACACTGAGAGTGGGATTATAAATCATTATAAACACTGAGAGTGGGATTATAAATCATTATAAACACTGAGAGTGGGATTATAAATCATTATAAACACTGAGAGTGGGATTATAAATCATTATAAACACTGAGAGTGGGATTATAAATCATTATAAACACTGAGAGTGGGATTATAAATCATTATAAACACTGAGAGTGGGATTATAAATCATTATAAACACTGAGAGTGGGATTATAAATCATTATAAACACTGAGAGTGGGATTATAAATCATTATAAACACTGAGAGTGGGATTATAAATCATTATAAACACTGAGAGTGGGATTATAAATCATTATAAACACTGAGAGTGGGATTATAAATCATTATAAACACTGAGAGTGGGATTATAAATCATTATAAACACTGAGAGTGGGATTATAAATCATTATAAACACTGAGAGTGGGATTATAAATCATTATAAACACTGAGAGTGGGATTATAAATTATTATAAACACTGAGAGTGGGATTATAAATCATTATAAACACAGAGAGTGGGATTATAAATCATTATAAACACAGAGAGTGGGATTATAAATCATTATAAACACTGAGAGTGGGATTATAAATCATTATAAACACAGAGAGTGGGATTATAAATCATTATAAACACTGAGAGTGGGTGTTAGAATTTTGTGCTGCTGCCTTTACTGATATCAGGGAAGCTTTTTGCCAGAGAACCACACAGAGACAGAGATTGAATAGCAAAACTCTTCAAAATTTACTGAGATGAACTGGGAGTATTTATACAGAAGAAAGGTATAATATTTATTATTATCTACAGAAATGTACTGAAAAATACATGGTAACACCAGAGAGGCCAAATGATGGTCACAGCGACTGGTACAATGGGAAACAAAATCCAATAGCATTATGAATTTTGAAAGAAATCAAAGAATTTACAAAACCAGTGTATAGGAACGTTAACAGTCCTGGTCTTAGTTGGATTATCAGACAGGTGTAAAAGCTAATACATAAGTTTCCTATATGTGTATGTGAAAACGTGAGATGAGATGAGGCCCCATAAGGGCTGCTTGATTGCTGAGTTTCTCCTCTCTCTGAAGAATCTTGTTGTGAGTAAAGATGAGGCTTTTTACTTATACTACATCACCTGGGAGAAAAAACGTGAGTTGACTGCTCTATGAGTAGAGAGACAGAGGCAGAGACATTATCATACATAATGTTTAATTTTTCAATTAGTGTTTGAGTATAATCGCCGACAATCACCTCCAGGTTACCTGAAAAGAAAACACCAGGATTATTTTTTGTCCATAAGGTTGGAAATTAGCCTGCCCATAGTTATCTCAAAGGGAGTTACAAATACAAATGAATGTGGCACCGAGGGCAGTGAATCAGTCCGTCCTTGTCCAAGGGCAAACAGTTCTCAAAAGATCAAACCAAAAGTTCCTGTTTCGTCGCCTGTGTTTAGAGAAAAGATATCGTCAATATCTAGTTGTGTATAAACAGAGAAAATACAGTGGCTGTTTTGTGCACAAAAGGTGATGACGCCCTCCTTGGCAGCCCATTCTGTACTTCATCAGCTAGAGAGTTAACACAAGTCATGGGTTGTGACCCCTGATCTTAATGACAGCTAGATGTTTAGGTAACACTGAGACCTCTAAAAGATCAGAAACCAGTGTAACATGTGAAATGGACTTTCCATCAACAGCTTTAAAACCATGTGCATGCCAAATTTCACAAAAATCATGAGCTACATCAAAAGCATATCGTGAATCAGTATAAATATTTCCCACCTCATATTTAAACAGACAAGATTCCCTTGTTAGCAGCTTGAGCTGAGAGAAAAAAAGGAAAAGAGTGAGCTTTGTGTACAACATTAGGCAAAGAACAAACAGGTAACAGGTTTGATAGTGAGATTTTGTGTGGCACAGACGATGGCTTTATCACCTGAATGATGCTGTATGGTCATGTGTTGTGTCTAAATGCTATTAAAAATGGTCACTACCTGATGAGGTGAATATAGCATAAGTGGGTGTCAAAGGACAACTCTTTAAGTATTTGAAACCAGTAGAGAGGCAGCAACGCAAACATGCCGGCAAACCTTGGACCAAAGGACTGAGACATTTACACAGATTTGCTACTGGATGATAAACATCTCAGCATCATCTCCAGACAGAGGAGCAGCTTCACTGACCGGTTGGTTTCACTGCCCTGCTCCACTGACAGACTGAGGAGGTCGTTCCTCCCCCATGCCATGAGACTCTTTAATTCCACACGGGGTGGGAGGAGTCAGTGCTGACACTACTCTCTCTCTGTACTGGACTGTACAATAAACCACACACTACACACAATACACTCCGGTTTATACAGAACTCTCACTACACTCCGGTTTATACAGAACTCTCACTACACTCCGGTTTATACAGAACTCTCACTACACTCCGGTTTATACAGAACTCTCACTACACTCCGGTTTATACAGAACTCTCACTACACTGAGATTTACACAGGACTCATAAACACGCAGTTTTTGCACATCAACTAGGTCTGTAACCTTAAACACTTGTTTTGCACATTACTTATTAGAATTTTTCTGCTATATTTTGTAATATTTTGTTATTTGATATATTTTTGTTATAATTTTGTACCCTATTTTGGGTTTGTTAGCATTTTTATTATATTCCTTCCTATTTTACCTATTACCTGTGTTTGTGGATACTGCTGGAAACTATGAATTTCCCTTTTGGATGAATAAAGTATCTATCTATCTATCTATCTATCTATCTATCTATCTATCTATCTATCTATCTATCTATCTATCTATCTATCTATCTATCTATCTATCTATCTATCTATCTATCTATCTATCTATCTACACTATATTGCCAAAAGTATTCGCTCACCCATCCAAATAATCAGAATCAGGTGTTCCAATCACTTCCATGGCCACAGGTGTATAAAATCAAGCACCTAGGCATGCAGACTGTTTTTACAAACATTTGTGAAAGAATGGGTCGCTCTCAGGAGCTCAGTGAATTCCAGCGTGGAACTGTGATAGGATGCCACCTGTGCAACAAATCCAGTCGTGAAATTTCCTCGCTCCTAAATATTCCACAGTCAACTGTCAGCTGTATTATAAGAACGTGGAAGTGTTTGGGAACGACAGCAACTCAGCCACGAAGTGGTAGGCCACGTAAACTGACGGAGCGGGGTCAGCGGATGCTGAGGCGCATAGTGTGAAGAGGTCGCCAACTTTCTGCAGAGTCAATCGCTACAGACCTCCAAACTTCATGTGGCCTTCAGATTAGCTCAAGAACAGTGCGCAGAGAGCTTCATGGAATGGGTTTCCATGGCCGAGCAGCTGCATCCAAGCCATACATCACCAAGTGCAATGCAAAGCGTCGGATGCAGTGGTGTAAAGCACGCCGCCACTGGACTCTAGAGCAGTGGAGACGCGTTCTCTGGAGTGACGAATCGCGCTTCTCCATCTGGCAATCTGATGGACGAGTCTGGGTTTGGTGGTTGCCAGGAGAACGGTACTTGTCTGACTGCATTGTGCCAAGTGTAAAGTTTGGTGGAGGGGGGATTATGGTGTGGGGTTGTTTTTCAGGAGCTGGGCTTGGCCCCTTAGTTCCAGTGAAAGGAACTCTGAATGCTTCAGCATACCAAGACATTTTGGACAATTCCATGCTCCCAACTTTGTGGGAACAGTTTGGAGCTGGCCCCTTCCTCTTCCAACATGACTGTGCACCAGTGACCAAAGCAAGGTCCATAAAGACATGGATGACAGAGTCTGGTGTGGAGGAACTTGACTGGCCTGCACAGAGTCCTGACCTCAACCCGATAGAACACCTTTGGGATGAATTAGAGCGGAGACTGAGAGCCAGACCTTCTCGTCCAACATCAGTGTGTGACCTCACAAATGCGCTTCTGGAAGAATGGTCAAAAATTCCCATAAACACACTCCTAAACCTTGTGGACAGCCTTCCCAGAAGAGTTGAAGCTGTTATAGCTGCAAAGGGTGGACCGACGTCATATTGAACCCTATGGATTAGGAATGGGATGTCACTTAAGTTCATATGCGAGTCAAGGCAGGTGAGCGAATACTTTTGGCAAAATATCTATCCACCACTGTGCTCTTGGGCCAACACTCCCATGGTCGTGCCTCTGTCCTCTGTGTCATAGAGGTTAAATGGAATGTAGTCAGGAGTCCTAGAGCTGGAGCAGAGCTCAGGGATTGTTTAAGGTTAATGGAAAGAGTTTGTCATTTCTTTAGTCCATTCTACAGTATACAGCATGTCTCTGAGACAGCATTGGTGCTACACTTTTTTGTGGTGTAAACAGTCAGTTATATACTGGCAGCAGAAATAAATCAGTCCCAGAGAACTGAGGATATTTTTTTTGTTTTTGGTGAATGGACCTCCATTATGACTCTCAGGTGATCAAATGAGAGTTTGCACTGTGAGATAAGAACAGTGAGCCTCTTCTACAGCAGTCCCCAAAAGCAGAATGTCATCTGTGTATTTCAGTAGAGATTCAAGATTCAAAGAACTTTATTAATCCCAGGGGAGAATTGCTTTGCCATGTTATAGTTGCTCTAATAAAAATATGAGAGAAAGAAAGAAATATATCTCCCGTTATATAAACTGTAAAATGGAATAACTAAATACAAATACTGTACAAATAATAGTGTAGACCTGTAATATTGCAATTGGTGATAATTTTAACAGGAGATAATGGTAAAGTTGTATTGTACATGATAGATAATGGTGAAATTATCTGTGCATGAAAGGTCTATAATTACTATAACACCCATTATTATTATTGCGCATGAAAATGTCCCAACACTAAAGAGAGGAATTACACAGTTTAATCACCACAGGGATGAAAGATCTCCTAAAGTGCTCAGTTCTACACTTGGCAGTGATCAGTCTCTGGCTGAATCTGCTCTTCTGATTAACCAGCACACTGTGTAGTGGAGGAGAAGGGTTGTCCAGGATTGAATAAAGTTTTGACAGCACTCTTCTCTCAACAACAACGTGAACTGGGTCCAGCTCCATGCCAAGTACAGAGCCAGCCCTCCTGATTAGTTTGTCCAGTTTATTTCTCTCTGCCACCTTCATGTTACTTCAACAAAAGACCACTGCATAGAAAATGACACTAGACACCACAGAATCATAGGGTTAGCATCTGCAGTATGGTGTTGCAGATGTTGAAGGACCTGAGCCTCCTCAGAAAACACAACCTACTCTGTCCTATCTTATAGAGCACTGTTGAGTTTAGTGTCCAGTCCAGTTTGTTGTCAATATGGACTCCCAGGTATTTGTAATCCTAAACAATCTCAACCTTCTCTCCAAGGACAGACAAAGGAGAGGCTGGAGAGAACAGCCTTCTGTCAGGATGAGTGACAACAATGAAGAATGTACCACAGACAAGAACACAGCTGGTATATTGATGAACCCTTGAGGTAGGCGTGTCCAGATGTATTGACGTTGTTTGAATGCAAAGGCAAAGATCTGCTGCATCTGCTCACTGACAGGAATATTGAAAAAGGCACTATAGAGATCAACGACAGTAAAATGATCATGATTATGTGGTATGGCAAATGGTATAGATGAAACAGGCACAATTACACTAGATCATTAAAGTGGTGTAAAGCTTGTGTAACACTCAAGGACACTGTTTCCAATACACAGTGGTTTGATGATCTAAGGTTAGTGACATACAGTGGTACCTGTACCTGACCTACTTCGTTGGAATGTGTGGCCCACAATTTGGATGGGATCTTGATAAAGCTTGATAAATATTGAAGGATCATCACAGGCCTCGGACATGTCAGAGGTAAACATAGGAGAAGAAAACATTAGCTGGAGTGCTGAGAACAAAAACATCCTCCTTCAACAGACAACAGTTCATCGGATTGAATAATGAGGATGGAATGACAACAAATCTATGTTAAAAGAGAATTTCAGGATCATCTGGACTAACAGTTGAGTGAGAATGATTTAGGACAGGTGACAGGAATCCTGTCTATTCTAAGAGTTAATAAATAAATTTGATAGTCTTATTGTACTTTTTCCAAATGAGATACATAAGGTAAACAACATCTTCATTTAACAGATATATTAAATAGGTTTAAATCATAATCAATAAAAGACAAGATAGGGATTCCACTGTTTCTCTCCATTGCTCCACCCTGCTAAATTATCAATAACATTCAGACAAAATGCCAATACCAAGATTATAAGATTATGCATCCAATTATTGGGAGTTTGCTTAGACTGGCCACTTCCACCCATTGTTACAATATACAACTACACAAAGACAAAACAGACCAGACAAACAACAGAGTTAGAGGAGCTTGGGCAGCGCGAGCAACAGGGGAAAGGAAAGTTTTATGTTTAATGTGCGCATGACCTCCCGGCAGGGAACTAAAAAAACCTCCCAGCAGAACCGGGGAGCGAACAGTACCTCCCGGCAGAACCCGGGGAACAGAAAACCAAGTAACAACTAATCACCTTCTTTCAGTTATTCCTAACACAATTTATGTGCCAATAATTCTTAAACAGAATTACCCTGACAGAAACACTGCAGGTTAAGATTATGCAATCTGTGTAATCCTAACTGAGATAACAGAATATAACTGCATGGAAGCAAAAAGGAAGAAGAACTCTCCTCTTACCTCCTGCTCCACACAACTATACCCCAGACTGAGCCCCCAGAAAGCTGTTAGAATTTTAGGGTTCACTCTGAGAAGAATCCTGAGTTGTGCTGCTGCCTTTACTGATATCACGGAAGCTTTTTGCCAAAGAACCACACAGAGAAAGAGATTGAATAGCAAAACTCTTCAAAATTTACTGAGATGAACAGGGAGTATTTATACAGAAGAAAGGTATAATCTTTATTATTATCTGTAGGAAAACAAAAGATGTCAGCAGAAACAGACGTGGTGTTGACGTGTCCACTGGCAGAATAGCAAGTTTATTATGAAAATGTTTATCTGAATTACAGAAGAAGAAACTGTCACTGAGTGTCTGAGAGAATTTCTAGGACAAAACAGGTAATAAGACAAATATTCTCACACAGTCAGCCAAGGACAGAGCGTGTTGAGATATATTCAGAAAATATCACTTCTAGTATAAAAGAGATCTTTTTGGTTGGTATCAATGACTTCATTAAATGTCAAAATCTTTAAGAGATGCATTTCCATGTTTGATAAACAAACCTAAATGATACTGTAAATGCTAATTTCTAAATGAATGAATTTTATTCGGCTTAATGCTTTATAGTGTCTCATTAAACTTGATCTATTTTTGTATAACAAAAAATAAAGAAAGAAAACATTAACTCTGTATACACGGACGTACTGTGAACTGCGTCGTTTGTTTCGTTAATTGTTTTAAATGTTGTTTTGTAGAAAGTTGGGGTTTTGGTTGTGTAGGAGCTCTCTACACATCAAATTCAGGCCACAAGTATTGCTTGTAATAATAATTTTCAAATCAAGTAATGGAGGAAAATTCTAGTCTGATCACCATGATGAGAGAAGAGGTAACAAAGAACAAAAATAAAACTGTCGATTTAGAACAGCAAGTTGTTAAACTTCACAACGAAGTGAAGACATTGACTGAAAAGTGTAATGAACAGAAAAGATACAAAAGGAGATGGAACTTGGAGATGTATCAGAGGATTAAAAGAAAAGGAACGGGAGGATCTCAGGGCAATGGTGATTTCTCTTCTTTCAAAAATCACGGCAGGATTACCGTGGAATGTGCGTGACGTTGTGGACACTGTTCATCGTATCTCTAGGAAGGAGCAAAGTTGTACGAGGCAAGTCATCGACCAGATTGTTAAACCGGAATGCAGAAATGAAATCTGGAAGTTTTCCAAAGAACGTGAAGTATGCAAACAGGCTGGTATTCAATTGGCAGAGGATCTAACCAAGGAAGACAAGATGGCACAGGAGCTAGAAATCAGAAGCAAAGAATATAGAAAATGTTCAGATACAATGTGTAAAAAATATTTGATGGAATTTACTAATGTGAACATGAGTGATCATGCTTTGAGGGACCAGCAGAACCATTACCCTTTTCAACACAGTTGTGGTGTGTTATTGTTAGCTAGTGCTAGCTATTTATATTGTAACTGAATAATATGTTTACATGTATTTCCAAGTTTTCTTTTATTTTGTTAAATACCAGGGGGCTTAAAGACAGCAACAAGAGAAAAGCAATATTTTTGTTTTGCAAAAGGCAACAGGCACAGTGTAGAGACACATTCCAGTACAGAGGACTCGACATTTTGGAGAAACCAATGGAGTGATACCATCTTCAAGATTCAAGATTCAAGATTCAAGAAGCTTTACTGTCATTTCAACCACATATATCTGGCGCAGTACAGAGTGAAATGAAACACCGTTTCTCCAGGACCTGGTGCTACAGAAACATACAACAACAAAGAGTTCAACACAAAACAACAAACACCACCACAGAGCTAGGACAGAAGTTTGTCTTAGCCACGTAAAGTGCACAGTGTGCAGCTAGGTGCAAACAGAGCATAGACAAGACAGTGCAAAAATAACAGATAGACAATAGACAATAAATACAATAAAGACAACACAAAAGAAAGAAAAGAACATGTGTAATGGAATGTAAGTGAAATAAAATAAGATAAAGTGAAATGATGTAAAAAAAAGTATTGTGCAAAAATACAACAGCAGCGGTTGAGGTAGTGCAAATGGAAATAAACATAAATATAACTATAGCAGCGGATCACAGGTAGAGGTAGTGCAATAAGTAATGAACAAAATAAATTATGTGTGTGTGTGTGTGTGCGTCCACACAGTCAAGAGAGAGTGTGTGTATCTGTGTGTGAGAGAGACAGAGAAAAAAAAACTGCCCTGGAAAAGTAGTTAACGTAAAAGAAGATAAAATGAAATAGACACTGGAATGCTACGGTTTGATCATCGAAGAAACTCCACTGATTCTTTTAATTGTTTACGGTTATAATGGTCAATCTAAGAACAGAATATTGCTGGAACAAATTTCAGAGACTATTGGAGAATTAAAACACTTTTCCCAACTGATAATATGTTGGTGGTGGGAGATTTTAACTGTGTCTCTGACGAATGGATGGATAGATTCCCAAGGTATGCTCATTATGTGTATGTATTACAAATTTTTGTATAGATGTTTGGAGACATGTTAACCCAAAAGTAAGACAATATTCATGGATTAGGCCTGATGGGAGTTATAAATGGAGAATAGATTTTTGGTTGGTAACTCAAGGAATCCTAAAATATGTTTTGCAAGCTGAAATTTTTGCAGCTCCTACAACCAAACACTGTGTAATTACTGTCACATTGATGCCTTACTCAGAAAAATATTTAAGCAGAAATATTGGAAATTTAAAAAAAAATATATATATATATATATATTATCTTCAGTTAAGACAAATGAAGAGATTGATTCATATGGAAAGAGGTCGGAGTTCTTTAAATATAAAGTGAGAATGTATTCGATTAACTATGGTAAAAGACTGTAAAAATCAAAAAGAATTAGAGAGACAGCTGACAAAAGACAATATTAATTGTTGTAAAAAGGATTTGCCATTAGAATCTTCTTCTCAATGAAGAAATGATTAGATTACAATCAAAATAAGATGATTTGTACTTAAATAAGGCACAAGGGGCATATATAAGATCCAGAGCAAAATGGATTGAAGATGGCAAGAAAAATATCTCAACAGAGGTAGAAATGCAATTACCACTTTAAATATAAGTAATAAAATTGTAACTGATCCAAAAGAAATAAGTAATAAAGTATTTATTTGATCAAAACCTATATTCATTATCCTTTTCTGAGGCAAACTCAAAATTTCTTCAAAAACAATTGATCCTTTTATTCTTAAAGTTGACCCAAATATTAAAAAACAATATGTAACTCTGATTTCAAAATTGAGGAACTTGATGAACATTATTGAACAATGGCTTTAGGTAAGTCACTGGGTCAAGATGGATTTAAAACTAATTTTTATCAGTTTTTCTGGACTGATATAAGAGAGATGCTTTTAAAGCACTGAAGGAGTGCTTAGAACGTAACACATTACTAACCTCAATGAAACAGGCTATAATTGTGCTACTACCTAAAGCAAAAAAGACAACACTCTTATTGACAATTTAAGGCCAATTACGTTACTTAATGTTGATTACAAAATATTTACTCATGCTTTAGCTAGTAGACTTTAAAGTGGTATAGATAAAATTATTAGTGATACACAATCTGGATTTCTTTCAAACCGACTAATACATAATAACATTTGGCTTGTGTTAGATTTGTTAGATTATTCACATTTGATAGAGGATGATGATATATTATTTCTGGATTTCTTTAAAGCTTTCGATAAACTCGAACACCGTTTTATTTTTCAGTCTCTGAGTTTTGGTTTTGGGAAAAAAATATGAATTAATGTAATTCCAATGTTGTATAAACAAATAAGTTCTGTTGAACTTCAATAGGGCACTACGAGGAGATTTGATATCAAAAGGGGAATATGTCAGGGAGACCCAGTCAGCCCTTAGCACTGTATATTAAGAATAATGATAGTATAAAACCATTAAATATTTTGGGTAGATCCTTAGTGATTACACAACTAGCTAATGACACAATGTTATTTTTGAAGGACTCTAATCAATTACCTAATGCCTTACAATATCCTTTTTCCAGATGCCTCAGGGCTACATTAAAATTTGAAAAAATGTGAGATTTTGACTATTCATGATAGCACACAAAATTTTATTTATAATATTCCAGTCCAAAATGAAATCAAATACTTGGGAATCACTATTACAAAAAATCTCAGGGACAGGGTAGATAATAATATTCAAGCTGTTATACACAAAAATAAACAAATATTTAATAGCTGGTTACAAAGGAATAGTTCAATTTTGGGGAAAATATTATTAACAAAAATGGAAGGGATATCAAGATTAATTTACCCAGCATATTCATTAATGGTACCAGACAGGTGTGTTAAGCAAATAAACCGAATTCTTTCTGATTTTATTTGGAATAATAAGCACCACTTAATTTGAAAAGGTGATATGGTAAAGTTAACGGAGGAAGGAGGGTTGAGTGTTATTGATTTTAGAGTAATGAATGGAGTTGTTAAGTTAAGACTGTTGCAAATGCTTATAAGAGATGAACAATCTTTACACTCTAAACCCGGGTTTTGGCTTAATAAAACATTTTAAGTGGTCATTGCTTATTCTTTAATGTTTTTTTTTTAAAAAATTGTCACTGCTAAATCATATTCCGATGAAAAATTGACTCCATTGATCATGTTAAGAAGACATCAATCAGTATGTTACGTTTTTGAAGAGGGAGGGGCTTTTTTTATGTGGCTAACGCTAACGTAGCTCTTTTGTGTATTAAGCTAATATGTAAAATTTTCTGCTTTAAGTTTCACATGATCGTTTTTTTTCTTATAGAGTAGTAGTAACTTAACGAACTGTTTAAAAGATGAGATCATTACTAGGTGTTAATTAACTTTTACAGTGGAATTGTATCTGCAACTTTTTCTAAACGTTTTCTTGTTCTCTGTTTTTACAGGTTCATGTGAAGATGCAGTGGAAGTGGAAGTTTTGTGAATTCATATGTGACAAACGGGGTTACCTATTAAAACATTATAGGTTAAAACATGGAAGCTACAGCAGAACTGTTCCATTTCCTTGCCTACATCCAGATTGTTTGTGCACATTTAACTCCATTAATGCACTTAAGGTCCACTTGTCTAAGATTCACTTGAAAGCCCACAATGTGAAACTGGCCAAGTAACTTTTCACTGTGATGTGAGTTATGTGATTTTTCTGCACCCTGCACAGAAGGGGATTTGTTCACTCACCTGCGCAATACACATTTAAAAGTTAATCACAGAGTCCAGTGTCCATTTAAAGATTGTAACTTCCATACTAATGTGTACTCCACATTTAATGCACATAGAAGTAGAAAACACAGAACAGAGAATTGGAGGATGTTCAGGCCAGAATTAGTCTCTCAGTCTGCTAATGTAGCTGATGAAATGGCCCAAGTAGAACTTATGCCTCTGATTTAGAGGACAGTGAGGATTCCACCAATGAAGAGGTTCATGATTTAGGGAAGCAGTTGGAGCACAACCTTGCAGCTCTTTTTTTAAAGATGCATACTGTGCTTCACATTCCAGAAAGAGATAATACAACAGTTTGTACAGATATGTGAACTGTCCCAGCCACCGCTGCATAACTCAGTCAAAGAAATTCTCAAACAATATACAAATATAGATGATTCAACTGTGAGACAGTTAGTCAGGGCTGCCTCAGACAGCAATGTCATAACAAGATTTTGTGGCAAGAAAGGCTCCTTATCAACCACTAAAAGGAGAGCAGTATATTTGAGCAAGAATTTTACAGTGGTTAGGCCAGTAGAGTATATTATTGCTAAAGAAAGAAAGTGTAGTGCTGTATATGTTCCAATGAATGAAATGATCCAGAAAATCTTGAACAGGATAGACATTTTAGACAAAGCTCTTCCACTACACAAGCATGTGCCACATGAGTACAGTACATACAGAGATGGTTCAAACTGTAAAGAAAACAATCTGCTTAAAGGGGAGGAGTTCAGAATTGCTGTTGGACTCTACACAGATGATTTTGAAGTGTCCAACCCTTTAGGAACGTCAAAAAAGAAACACAAATTGAATGCAGTGTATTGGGTGCTAGCTAATCTGCCATCAAAATACAGGTCTACACTGCATTCCATTCAACTTGCTTTCTTATGTAAAGCGTCTGATATAAAAGAGCTTGTATTAAAGGTACAGTCTTATATGTGGCTGCTGATAACTTGGCTGCTCATTCTTTGGCAGGATTCTTCGAGAGCTTTGCAGTGGACAAGTTCTGCAGGTTCTGCTTGGCAACAAGGAGTGACATCCAAGACACAGAAGTCTCTTCAGGCAGCTTTGAACCCAGAACAAAAGAAAGCCACAACCAGCATGTACAGGAGGTATGTCAAGATCCCAATTTAGCTAAACAGTGTGGTGTAAAAGGTGAATGTGTGTTGACAGGTAGTCTGGAGCATTTTCATGTTGTTCATGGGCACCCCCCTGACATTCTGCATGACCTTTTTGAAAGCATTGTTCCTGTTATCACTTTGCATTTCAGACCTGATTTCTAAGAAATATTTCAGCTTAGAAACACTGAACCATGCTATCAAAACATTTCCATATGCCTTTAATGACTCCACAGACCAGCCTCAACCCATTGCCCAGGGCTTCTCAACCAAAGGGACCATAGGAGGAAATGGTCATGAAAACTGGGCTCTAATCCGACTCCTCCCACTTCTTACTGGCCATAAAGTACCTGAAGGAGACAATGCATGGAGCATTCTGTTGCTCCTCAAAGACATTGTTGAGTTGGTGGTAGCAACAAAACACACTGAAGAGTCCATCCATTTTCTTGATTGCAAAGTGTCAGAACATAGGGAACTGCTGCAAACTACATTTCCTGATTTCAGATTACGCCCAAAACACCACTTCATTGAGCATTACCCTCAGATGATTAAGGCATTTGGTCCACTTTCAGATGTCTGGACAATGTGCTTTGAGGGAAAGCACAAAAAGTAATTCGTAATGCACACAATTTCAGAAATGTAGCTCTCACACTGGCTGTTAAGCATCAGAAAATGATGGCTTACTTTTTAGACTCAAGCTCATTTTTTAAGCCAACAGTTGAAATGGACAAGGTAACTTCATCATCAATCACATCTTACCCTGAGAATGTCCAACAAATTTTCTGCCAGAGAGTTCCTCAGCTTGCATCAGTTCTTGTTGCATCTTCAGTCTCCATAGATGGAATAAAATACTGTGCTGATATGATGCTCTCTGTTGGTTTTTGTGCAGGCCTCCCTAAATTCAAGCAGATCAAAAAGACTGTGGCAATCAACTCTGAGATCCTCTTTGTCTGCAAAGAGATGACTGCATGGTATCATGAACATTTCAGATGGTTTGAGCTCTGTGACAGCACTAACCCCTCTCTGTCTGTAGTGCAACTAAATGAGCTGATGTTTTCCCTCTTCCAGCATACAGATTTGGAGACAATTTAATAGTGACACTTGGGCGATATATTCTGTGTTAAACAGCAATAGGTGTAACAGATGCAGCCTAAATGGTCATATTTCAGTTTTTTTTTTTACACAGATGCTGCCAAACTGTTCTTAAATACACCTGTCAGAAATATTTATGTAATTTAACCTTCCCCTTTATGTCATTTTGCTTAGCAAATTCATATTTATCTGTTAATGAGAACATGCATATTTTAATAAGCTTTTTTTGTGATGCAGATGGCAGACCAGAAGATGACATTAAGGGTCATTCTCACTGAGGCAGATATAAGAAAGGTCACCCTAAATAGGAGACCTGCTACAGTGGAGGAATTGATAACCAATATTAAAGAATTGCTGGAACTTCATTACAGCTTCAGTATCCTGTACAAAGATCCTGAATTTAATTACGAACCATGAAATCTGTCAAATATTGCAGATCTCCCAGAAAAAGCAACAATCAAAGTCATCCCTGTACTTGAGCTGGTTCCTGTTTCAGAATCTGCAGAAAGCTTAGATGACAGCCACAGTACAGCAGATACAGAGATCCTTTCACAATCGTCTCAGGATCGACAACCACAGCGGCCAGAGCTATTTGATGTCCCAGATTTCTCTGTTGATGTTGAATATAGACTCAGGCAAGCAAATCTGCTGTATCTTAGGGATGGAACACTCCTTAAAGTAACAAAAGATCTTAAACACGAGATCCTTGAGAGATTGGCAGAGAGCATGTATGGCTTCACAGCAACCCCAAACAATGCTCAGTTTGAAAACGTTGCAGCAGCACTGATAAACAAGCATCCCTGTCTCCAGGAAAAAGGCTCAACCAGTCGCTGCAGTGGTTGGAAGAACAGTTTGAAATATAAAATGGCTAATTATTGGTCAAAGCACAGACAATCAGGATGCCGTGATGTTGCGGTAAATGCTGGTAAGCGTGGAGGGCATTCAAGCCCAGGAGAACCAGCTAACAAAAATATAAAGAAGGCAAAAAAAGGCGAACTCAACTACTTACCCAACTTTCCAGGTGGATTTGATCAGACAGGCCTTGAGGATGCACGCAAGATCTTGGTCGATGAAATGCAGAAAAGAACACCAAATGGACAACTTGTGAAAGAGAAGATGGACCTTACATTTGCACTAAGCCTGCCAAAACCCAGATGGTGGAACACTGGCCTGCTTTTTTTACGGAGGATCAGGTATGTTCAAGAGTGTTATATCTTTCTATTATTATTTGATGTCATTGTTCAGTCTCATTTACACAGTTTCATGCTCTCCCTGATGACTTTCTTCAGATGAACACAATTTTTTTTTTTTTTAGAAAAATAGTTAATCTCTGAGTCCATATAATGCAAGTATACAAGACCCCCAAAGCTGGCACTTTAAAAACCACGCAAAGCGAACACAATCCACACAACCACAGATGGACAGGTGAATCAGTGTCTTGTGGGTTTGTATGGATTACCATCGTGTTCACTTCCATTATTTCATCTACATCTGGGACAGCATAAGGGTTGAGTATGAGTATGAGTATCTTTTCTCACACACAATACAAGTGCCTCCAACCACAGTTTAATTTAGTTTTGAAATATAATGCTCTGTATTCTGTACTCTTATTTTGCAGATGTTCATGGAGTTCAACAGGATTGTGGGAAAGAACCTCAAGCAGGAATTCTATGAAAGCATTGATCAACACAGTCTTTGTTTAATTGAGATCTTTTGATCTAACAGAGGGAATGTCGGACAGCTGTTGACACAGCTTTTACAACAGACCAGGGTTGGTCCATATCCATTGTACACCTGCATTGTTTGTTTGTTTTTTACAGTATAAGTGATAAAAACATGTCACACTATGTGATACTGTAATGGTTGTCAAGTCAAAATTGTACTTTATTGGTCCTGCTTTCTTGTGGATCATTTCTTATTATTCTAGCTGTGTATTTTTTTTTTTATTTTACTACCCAACAGACTCAAGAGCCAACTGATATTAGGTCACTGGTGCTTAGAGGGCTTCCGATTGTCCTTGGTGACAACCCCACAGACTTCTTCAAAGCATGCTTTGTAAGTAACTTATTTTCTCAAATGGTATCTTAAAGGACCATTAGATAATCATTTTATTAATTCATAGTCTTTGTATTTGATAAAACGTACATAGAGCTTAAACCATTAAAACTTAGAGACTAGTAAAAGGTCTTTCAACCCTTTTCTAACATTGTCATCATTTACTCACATTTACATGTCAGTCAAAACCCATAAGACTTTTGTTTATCTACAGAACAAAATGTTAATGTTTCTTTTTTTTTTTTAATGAAGCCTGAGACGTTTCTGTCCCTATATTAAATGTCCAGGTAACCTCAACTTAAATGTTTATAAAGGTCATAAAGGCAACATAAAATAAATTCATATGTATCAAAAGAAGGAAATATCTTTATTTCTGTTTTGATGATGAACTGTCTTATGGGTTTGTAATGACATGGAGGTAAATAAGTAAGTGACAACATGTTCATTTTTGGATGAACTAACCCTTTTAATGAAGAGTTGCTACAGCAGTCATGACCAATTCACAGATTTCCTCATGTGTCTGTGTCAGACTATTTGTTTAACATTATTGATAGTTATTTAATGAGTAATGTATTGAATGTGCTCTATTGTTAGGACTCTGATGATGATCACTCATTCCGCCACCTTGACTTTGGAATCCTCCTTGTTGAGCATGAAGGTGCTGTGTCCACATCTTCTCTGCATCTCAATCCAGCCTCAGTTAAGATCGTCATTGAGGGAGAAGTTGTGACGGAAAACATTAACGACTTGCCAAAAGCTGTGTGCATTCTCTTTGGACTTGCATATGCACTGCATCTCAACTACCCCAAACCGATGCAGAACGCATTCCAATTCATCCAACAAATACTTCTCATGTTGGGCCACAGTGACTTAAAACGCAAGTTACAAACATTAAAAAATCAACTTACAATTTGATTTTGACAAAGGAATGTCTGTTTATTGTTCTCGAGTTGTACAATGAATCTCTAAACAGATTCTCCTGTTCAAAATGCCCTGTCACTGTAGTAAGTGATGTAAAGTTTACCAGTGTTTACACTTGCACATTGTTGATCTTATGAGTTAACAGTGGTCATCTTTAGGTTTTAGAGACTTGATTCAAGTTTTAATGCTTAGCCAGTTTTAATGCATGTCTGTTCATACAGAAGGATATAGCATAATGTTGAATACTGTGTGTTCATGTTCCTGTAAACAATTTGCACAGTTAACAAGCAAAAGAATTGCATGTCAAAAATTGTTACTTGTCTTTTTGTTAAGTTGAGTACATTGATGTGCTACCTGTTTTTTTATCAGCAATAAAAACATTGAAGTGCTGTTATTGTTTATTTCTTAAATTTAAGTAGTATCATTTCTTAATTATAAGGCATTACTTAAATATAACATTTATCACTACCTAAAATCAATGTTATGTAATAATAGTATTTTTATAAAATGTATACTAAAAAATAATAATGTGAACTAATGATTTTTAGTAAAGACTACTAATGCAAACTTGATTTGTCTGCTGCACCCACTAAAATTTTTATGTTAATACACTTTAACACACAACTTAACCTGTTTAGTTTCACTCTGTGTAAAAACTAAAATGGTTTAGTGCAACGGGTTTCCACGCAATTTTCTAGTAAAGTCAACTAATTCGGGTTAAGAGTGTATGGTTTAGTATTCCGTTTAGTCTTTTCCAAAAAGTTGAAGGAATTTCTTTTCTTTTAAGATGTGATTTTCATGTGCATGTGTTGTGATATTGGAAAATGTACAAGCATAATTTTACTCCACATGATGTTATAATCTGGAATAACAGGTGTGTATTCTACATAAGAGGAACTCCTTATTTTATAAAGACTGGTTTGACAAAGGAGTTTGTAATGTAATCCATTTAATGGATGAAGATGGTAATATATAAAGTTATGATTATTTTAAGATAAAATTTAATCTGAATTTTTCAGATAGACAATTTTCTTTCGTTGTCAAAGCTATTCCTGTAGCTCTGAGGAATGTAATTAAAGGTAGTAGGGAGAGGAGTATGTGTGAGGTCAAGTTCCCTGAGCTGCTTGTCATTACTCATACACTTGGCATTTCACACCTAGGCCTTCACTGGTGTGAGTGTGTGTGTGAGTGTGAGTGTGTGAGTGTGTGTGTGAGTGTGTGTGTGTGTGTGTGTGTGTGTGTGTGTGAGTGTGTGAGTGTGAGTGTGTGAGTGTGTGTGTGAGTGTGTGTGTGTGTGTGTGTGTGTGAGTGTGTGTGTGAGTGTGTGTGTGTGTGTGTGTGTGTGTGATCAGGAGACTCGTATTTGGATTGTTCAGTACTCAAATGTTATACACATCTGTGTAATACAGTGGAATGCTGCAATAAGTTTACCATCCTACCCTGTTAGTCACACCTTTATTTTA
Source organism: Hemibagrus wyckioides (assembly GCF_019097595.1). Taxonomy (NCBI): domain Eukaryota; kingdom Metazoa; phylum Chordata; class Actinopteri; order Siluriformes; family Bagridae; genus Hemibagrus; species Hemibagrus wyckioides. Next base: position 25,837,987 of record NC_080723.1, read on the forward strand.
TTTATTTATTTATTCATTTATTTATTTTTACTATTATACCCTCATTAAATGAAAATTCTAGACTCGCCCCTGGACGCCACGGCAATAGATACTAATCACCTGTTAAATAACAAAGTAAAAAGAAATTAGTCTACAGTATTTCACACCTCACAAGGAACAGTCCATTTTATTACGGTTACTTTTCTCAAAAAGACATTCTCGATGCCGTAAGCAGCAAACTGCAATCTCCGGAGGACGCAGCATCCGAAATGAGACACAGAGAATATAGAAACACTGTATATGGGCGGGTCACTGCCTCTGACGACTCCAATTATCCAATCAAAGGATGGGAAATTGCTGACGTAATCGTACGCCTGCTAGATGGCCCCAGTGACACCAACTCCAAATCTGATTGGTTAATGGAACAGTTTCATTGCCACTTATTTTAAGCTCCAGGCGCCTGCACTATTGATTCTGAAGGCCTTATGGCAGATTTCTTTCACCCTGGAAACACATGATGTCATCCACTGTCTGAAATATGATTGGATAAATACTCATCATAAATATACACTACTGGAAGCAGCGCAACCGAGAGAAAAGCTATGAAATGTAGAGAATAGACTATTGGGAATAATTTAATACACATTCATGGACAAATATATTAAATATATTAACATGCAGGTCAGTGATTCAGATCACTGCTGTTTAGGCCAGCAGAGAAGGCCTTGCTGACCCTGACGGTCCACCACTGTATTATACATATATAATTATAAAGCCTATTATACAAGTAAAAACCTTCAAACAGCAGTCTGGTTCCGCTGCCAAAATGCAATTGTGTTGGCTTGGCTGCAGTTCCACAGAAATAAAGTCCTTATTAAAAATTAGAAAGCCATATTAATCTCGCTGTCTGTCTCCAGTGCAAAGTGACTCTCGTCTTTGTTGTAATAAACAGGGAGTTTATTACGTGTACAAGTTTTCCGAGCTGAGATCAGAAGTGTAAACCTGTTGGAACTCAGAAGATACCAGGCCACATCCTCATGACCAGTGATGTCACATGGCAGTGTAATGTTGCCTTTCACTCTGACAGTCAGTGTGTCAGGTAATTTCAAATTTGACAGAGATGTATCTGCAAAAACAGAGCAAATCTTAAAGGAACAGTTAAATATAAAATATTTAGAGAGACATATAGAGACATTTTAACCCAGGGGAAGGTCAGGGTAATGTAGATAACTAATAACACACACACACACACACACACACACACACACACATGACCGAAATACATTTTCAATTTTTTTTTATTTTAAATAAATGATAATATGACTAACAGTGGAATAGTAAGAGTAAATTATTTTATTTCGTTATTAAAATATAATTAATGTTAACGTGTTAACATAGCATTCTTCTCTGGATAACTTTAAGGGGGCAGCGCCCCAGTGCTCTCTACTGACCGGCTGCCACTGCAGAGGACTGTAGTATAACCCACCTTAAAAACTTTGGTCAGCTGAGGCAGGTTTATTACCTATCTCTAGCATTAATAGTAGCTCTGCTAACATTCTTTTCATACATCACCTTTTTATACAAATAAAATTCATTGAATCAAATACATTTTCTAAAATTTTGCAAGCTCTTTTAAGTATGGTTTGTAACAAACTGTAACCTGACCATCATGTTTTTGTGGATAACCAGCATCCTGCAGTATAAAAAGTGCTGTATTTCTCTGAAACATATAAAAATATATTTTTTGAAAATCTTTTGAGTTTGCACTTTAAATGCATGTGAATTGCTTAAAATAGTGGAGAGCTGAATAAAGTAATCAAAATTATACCCCTGCCTGCAACATTTAGAGATTATAAGAGTGTAAAATGGTATCTATTACAGTCATATACAGTAAAACAGACTAAAAACTATAACATATCTATGTGCAATGCTGAACGTTTTACTGATTTTACATTAAAAATGTAAATAAACGTCTCATGTGTATACTGCGTATATGGCTCCATGTGGTCAGTATAACTTGTTTTCAAAATCAGAGCTACAAAGTTGAAGGTAACTGCAATAATAATAAGACAGATAAACATAAACTCAACATACCAGCAGAAAAAACTTGCATATTTGTGCAAGACAGCAAAAACAATAGGTACACTTCCATCTTGAGCTATTGGTACAAATGGAGAGTTACTCTTGGGTTTCAGAGCAAAACCACATGAGCACACTGAGCAAAAACACAGTTAAACATCCTGTCTAAACCACAGAATGTTTAAATATGCCTATAGCACCTGGAACATAGATCATTGATTCTGAAGTGAGATAAATCTAATACATAGTTGCGGGCTCTACAAAAGATTATCAGTTCATGGCACCATACTGGTGGTCAGACCATATACATACACACTACTCACAAAAAGTTAAGGATATTGGGCTTTCAGGTGAAATTTCAGGATGCCCCTAAATGCACTATAACCTTTCCAGGTGAACTTAATTTGACCTTCTCTACACTTCTGAATGCACATGTCCAACTGTTCAGTGTTTCAGTACTTTCTGCAGAACTTGCTGTTCTCTAACAAGGTGCTTAACGGCAAAATTCACAACTGGTGTTTGATCCATGAATCCACCAATAAATTTTCTGGTTCCATTAGAATTGGTATTTAAACAGTCCTCTTCATCATGCTGTTCACATTTTGACATCATGAGACCAAGACCACACCTAACAACTGATCAACAGAACCTCACCATTGTGAGGCTTCAAACAGGATGTTCTCAGAGGGAAGTGGCCACTGAGCTTAGAGTGTCACAGAGTGTCATCAGCAGGTTGGGACAGAGATACAGAGAGACTGGAAGAGTCACAGAAAGGCATAGAAGTGGACGTCCTTTGGCCACATCCCACGTTGATGACCGCTTCATTGTGAACAGTGCCCTGCGGAACCAGATGATGAATGCCACTCAACTCCAGGCACATTTAAGGGGGGTGAGAAGAACCCAAGTGTCACGTCAGACCATTCCAAACCGTTTACATCAGCGCGGTCTGCGTGCTAGATGACCTGCAAGGGTACCTGACCACACCCCCAGACACAGGCGTCGGGCCAGGGAGCATTTACACTGGACGAGGGATATATATATATATATATATATATATATATATATATATATATATATATATATATATATATATATATATATACACTATATTGCCAAAAGTATTCGCTCACCTGCCTTGACTCGCATATGAACTTAAGTGACATCCCATTCCTAATCCATAGGGTTCAATATGACGTCGGTCCACCCTTTGCAGCTATAACAGCTTCAACTCTTCTGGGAAGGCTGTCCACAAGGTTTAGGAGTGTGTTTATGGGAATTTTTGACCATTCTTCCAGAAGCGCATTTGTGAGGTCACACACTGATGTTGGACGAGAAGGCCTGGCTCTCAGTCTCCGCTCTAATTCATCCCAAAGGTGTTCTATCGGGTTGAGGTCAGGACTCTGTGCAGGCCAGTCAAGTTCCTCCACACCAGACTCTGTCACCCATGTCTTTATGGACCTTGCTTTGGTCACTGGTGCACAGTCATGTTGGAAGAGGAAGGGGCCAGCTCCAAACTGTTCCCACAAAGTTGGGAGCATGGAATTGTCCAAAATGTCTTGGTATGCTGAAGCATTCAGAGTTCCTTTCACTGGAACTAAGGGGCCAAGCCCAGCTCCTGAAAAACAACCCCACACCATAATCCCCCCTCCACCAAACTTTACACTTGGCACAATGCAGTCAGACAAGTACCGTTCTCCTGGCAACCGCCAAACCCAGACTCGTCCATCAGATTGCCAGATGGAGAAGCGCGATTCGTCACTCCAGAGAACGCGTCTCCACTGCTCTAGAGTCCAGTGGCGGCGTGCTTTACACCACTGCATCCGACGCTTTGCATTGCACTTGGTGATGTATGGCTTGGATGCAGCTGCTCGGCCATGGAAACCCATTCCATGAAGCTCTCTGCGCACAGTTCTTGAGCTCATCTGAAGGCCACATGAAGTTTGGAGGTCTGTAGCGATTGACTCTGCAGAAAGTTGGCGACCTCTTCGCACTATGGGCCTCAGCATCTGCTGACCCCGCTCCGTCAGTTTACGTGGCCTACCACTTCGTGGCTGAGTTGCTGTCGTTCCCAAACACTTCCACGTTCTTATAATACAGCTGACAGTTGACTGTGGAATATTTAGGAGCGAGGAAATTTCACGACTGGATTTGTTGCACAGGTGGCATCCTATCACAGTTCCACGCTGGAATTCACTGAGCTCCTGAGAGCGACCCATTCTTTCACAAATGTTTGTAAAAACAGTCTGCATGCCTAGGTGCTTGATTTTATACACCTGTGGCCATGGAAGTGATTGGAACACCTGATTCTGATTATTTGGATGGGTGAGCGAATACTTTTGGCAATATAGTGTATATATATAAAGGATGCACAATATTTATTGGCCGATATGGGTGAAAATGACGTCATTTTATTGCTCCGATAAATAAATTAAATCCAATAACTAGATTCGATAAAGTAAGCTTGCTGGTAAATTAATCAATCAATCTGATTTATCTGAGATTTTTATATATATATGCACATACACACACACACTATATTGATGTTGAGTATGTTTATGTAAATAAGATCCAGCATGTTCACCCCTCTCGTCACAAGTCCACATGCTGATGGAATTTAGGGAGTACTGATTTGAGATTCACATGATTGAAATCTCCGGTGATAATAAACAGACTGTCGGGGTGAGCATTCTACAGGTCGCTAATAACTCCATAGAGTTCACACAGAGCCTCCTTAGCATTAGCACTGGGGGTATGAAAATGAAAATGAAAACTCCGAAAATGAAAGCAGTGGAGAATTCACGTAGTAAATAAAATGACTTGCATCTAACAGTCTGGCAAAAAACGTGAATAGCACCATTTTGGATCCGGAGTGGCCGCTACGTACTACTGTCACACCTCCATTCAATGACAAAATTAAAAAAAAACTCAGCTAATGAATTAATTTGATAGCTAATCTTGAACATAATAATATTACAGTATCAGTTCAGTGCTTAGAATGCTTCACTCTCAGAGAGATTTATTTAATTGCTTCATCAAAATCATCAACCTGCATACTAGATCCCTTATAAATTAAACATTCAATGTTAAAAAGAACAAGCAAAGAATAATAACAAAGCAAACACAGAGGGGAAAAGTGTACACTAAAACCCCAATGCGCACAATAAGATCAAATGATTACTGCTGGAAACCAGGACAGACTCAACAAGTTGAACAGGCTGGTTATTTATAGAAATGAATATAGCTGGAAACAAGTGTAAGTGATTAGTAATAAAAAAGACTATGAAGGGTATACAAATCATTTAAGGAATAAGAAAAGATATATAATTTATTAGCTGGCTGAAGCCTTTTTAATCAGTTGATGCCATTTGTGATGTGATTTGCTGTTGATGGGACATGTTCATGGCTTTGACAGAGACAAGGCCATCTTCCTATAGGTTGGATTCAAACTGAAAGTGAAGAATAATAGTGAGAGAGAGAGATAGAAAGAGAGAGAGAGAGAGAAGCACATTACACACTGAGACTGTAGCCGGGTTAATGATTACAAAGAAATTTATGTGAACTTCACAAAAAGAACTTTTTTTGTTGTTTTGTATGTTTTATATATTTTGTATTTTGTCTAATAAGACGCGATGTACATAGGTATACCATGAGGAACTGTATATGCAGAGTTTGTATCAGGTAGGGCACATATTAGCGACACACATAGTGCCTCGTGCAGCGCAGCAGCACATTTTAGGGATTTACTTTTCCCGCCAGCGAGGTTGGATGTGTTGTCTCTCGCTCTGCTAATGCAAACACAGTGAGAGTTCTAAAAGTTTAATAAACAAGTTAATGTGCTAATTCATGAGAAAAAAACATTTTAAATGTAAAGCTCTGATGTCATGAAGCTGTTTATTTTATATTAATGTTTACCGTGACTTGTTTTATCTTATTAGTTTTCCGTTTTATTCGAGTAGAGTGAAGGGGAGAGACAGTTGTGATGCACAAATTTATATGTGCTCTGTGTTTCTGCAGAATAAAAAAGGGATATCAAGATCTTCCTTGTCAACATTGCTTTGTCATTAGAGGATAAAAAAAACCCCACAACCAGAGTAAAACCGCTACAAGACGGCTCAACTGGGGAAAAATGTAAGTATTGATCATTTTTTTAATGGTTAAATCATGTTCAGCTACCTTGTATTCGAATTTATTTAGCACATTTCACCTTAAATTTATCTAGATTACAGATTCAACCTTTAGCTATGTAAAGTTTGAGAACAAGGCTGTGGTTTTCTATTTAAAACATGGTCGTTCCTTTGTCTTATTATTTCAGATCAGGTCAGGTAGGAATATCTGAACAGCAGAATACCTGCTTTAAACTTTCAGCAATTAAATTGACAGAAATTGAAAGACATTATGGTTGGATGTTAATGTGGCACCCGTGGTGGGTAACAAAATAAAGACTTGAATGTAAAAATTAAGTTCAACATAGATAAAGATGAAACCAACACTGAATTTCCGACTACACCACTTGGGCACCGCCCAAGAAAATTAGCTGAGCCCAACAAGGCTTGCACAGATTCGTTTGGCACACAGGGTCAGAGACGGTAAGGTTCCATACAAGAATATAGTTTATTTAGGGAGAGAAAATATAATGTAAAACAATAAAACCAAGTTCATTCACTGATTTCACACTCAAACTTCCAAAACTGCATCTATTAATGACAGATGGACACAGACAGGCTCTATTCTCAAGTAAGGTAGAACACTTCAATCTCCATTATTAATACACACATACACCCAGTGCACTCACAACCACCTCCTAAGGAGCACGACACCCGTGTAGGAAGCACTGAACCAAAGAGCAGCCACGATCCCTGCCAACACAAAAACAAACTAACAGCATACATATAGAAATAAAGAAATTAACTACAATATGGGATTTGCCTAATAAGAGACAAAATCCCAAAAAAAAGGAAACAACCTTAAATACAGGAAATATAACAAAAAAAGGAAAATAATTAATCTTAATAAAAATAACAAAAAAAGTAAAATGTAAAACAGCAACACTAATGTCAGAATTAGAAGCCCCTTAAAAGAGTATTACAGTTCAGTCACTGAACTGGTTATGAGGGTTTTGCACAAACAAGGAATTCACCTTTTAAAGCCAATGTACCAATCCACATTTAATTTAGTATCACATTAACTTTGAGGATCAGATTCAATCCACGTGTCGATTAAGCAGCAGGACATGTATTAAAGCAGCATGTCGGCTAAACAATGATACCATCCATGTGGCGCACTTCCAAACACTTGGACGCTGGTATAAAACCCAGTGTAGAACGCAGAGCACCCAGGTATGTGGAACTCAACTCTTGCACTCCTTAAACAAATTAAGATGTTAGTTTTGCTGCAGTGATAACACATTAAAGACATCGAGAAATTATACATACCGTTATGCACTTCCGGGATATATAGTAAAGGGACAGACAGCAGGCCCCTCTAGCATGAAACAAAAGGCAACCCATCGCCTGAACATACAAGCCTCCCTACGAAACTAAAACAAGCATGCAGTAAGCATCTGATTGTCTTAATTTAAAAAGAACCCACAACACAGTGCCATACCGTCTCTCGTGTCCACCAGCGATTCCTAGCACCAAACAATAGCACGTCGATGACGTCACGGTCCACCAATGATGACGCATACGAAGACAAAGACAGTTTTTATACCCTCCAGGGCATCTTCCGATTGGCTAAAACTTAATGAGCGCAATGACCTGCTACATTAATGCCTGCCTGCAGCTTCAAGCGAAACAGCCACTTTACATACCTACCTTCCTAACTTCTCCATCTCTCTCCGCACGCGCGCGCCAAAATACCGCGAGAGTGTGCGCTCTAATATGCTCTAGAATACTCTAAGAATGCTCTCGCGATACTTTAATGTCCTACACCTATCGGTCTGCACAGCGCCATTTTAAGTCGATCACACCTATACACACTCACACACCACGTGACTGAAACACCTTACAGCCTTTACAAAAACTGTCAGAAAACACAACAATCTTATTATTCAGATAAAAGTCTAACTTTTAATATTTAATGTTAACACAGTTGATAAAAGTCGCTAACAAATGTACGTTGTGTCAAAAAGGAGATACTCTCTGATGATTCCACCCTCAGAGAAATAGGATAGAAAAGTCACCAAGAGCATGAAGTAGACAAGATACAAGCAGCAAGACAGATGAGAGAATGAGAGATGAGAGAACTATAAAAGAAGAGAAGAGAGGCTGAAAAAAATAAATAAATAAACAAACAAACAATAATACATACAGTAGTGCAGTATAAATGAGGAATGTAGTAAGAAGTGCATATAGATATATCTATAGAATATAGATGATTGTAAAATAACAATAATAAAAGGATCCATACGACACTGCTTCACACACAAGCTGTAAAAGAGATAATATTGCATGGTATACCTGTGAGAGAGAAAATGTAATGAATTTAATGAACTCCTTTTTAGTAGCAGGACTCTGAAATGATGGGAGGAGTCAGAAAAAAGATTGAATGAAATTTTCTAAAGTTGCATACTGTTTGTGTCCATTTGTGTTTATTATTAAACAATATTACATAAAAATGCCATTACAAAACCTGTTATTCTTGCTTACCACCGGGATGTCATCAGGACCAACTGCCTTTCCACTTTTTATCCTCTTCAAAGCCTTCCTGACTTCATCCTTTCTAATCTTATCTACTTTCTGTTCCACAGAGTTCACCCCTTCTACTCTTTGTTCCCTCTCATTTTCCTCATTCATCAGCTCTTCAAAGTTCTCCTTCCATCTCCTCTGTACACTCTCCTCACTTGTGAGCACCTTTCCATCTCTATCCTTAATAACTCTAACTTGCCGCACATCCTTCCCATCTCGATCCCTCTGCCTATCTAACCTGTACAAGTCCTTCTCTCCTTCTCTAGTGTCTAACCTAGTGTACAACTCATCATACACCTTCTGCTTGGCCTTAGACACCTCCCTCTTCACTCTGTGCTGTAACTCCTTGTATTCCTGTCTATTCTCTTCAGTCCTGTCCATGTCCCACTTCTTCTTGGCTAACCTCTTCCTCTGAATACTATCCTGAACTTCCTCATTCCACCACCAAGTCTCCTTATCTTCTTTCCTCCTTCCAGATGACACACCCAGCACCTTTCTTTCTGTCTCCCTGATCACTTCTGCTGTAGTTTCCCAGTCATCTGGCAGCACTACCTGACCACCCAGAGCCTGCCTCAACTTCTGTCTAAATTCCTCACAACATTCCTCCTTTTTCAGCTTCCACCACTTGGTTTTCTTCTCCATCTCTATCTTTGACCTCTTCTTACAGACCATCAGTCATCCCACACACCACCATCCTATGTTGTCTGGCTACACTCTCTCCCACTACCACTTTACAGTCACTTATCTCTTTCAGATTGTCTCTTCTACATAGGATGTAGTCTACCTGTGTGCTCCTACCTCCACTCTTGTAAGTCACTCTATGCTCCTCCCTCTTCTGAAAATAAGTGTTAACCACAGCCATGTCCATCCTCTTAGCAAAGTCCACTACCATCTGTCCTTCAAGGTTCCTTTCCTTAACTCCAAACTTGCCCATCACCTCCTCATCACCTGTGTTCCCCTCACCAACATGTCCATTAAAATCTGCTCCTATCACCACTCTCTCCCCCGTGGGAATACTCTCTATCACACATACCTACCTTCCTTACAGTTTGATTAAATCAAAGCTGGTGTTATTTAGAGACCTAAATGGGACTGGTTATCGTCGTCTTCAGATTCATTCAAGGATATTGGTGATTTTATTTTGCAGCTGATAAACTTACCAACCGGGTTAAATAAAAATGATAGGAATAAAGACACGTTATTTGATCCTATTATAACAATCAGGTCCCACAGATTCTCTGCGGTTTAAACTGTTTTGTAATGATGTTAGTGGTCACTGTGAAGTGAAGATTCAATTCAATTCAATTTTATTTGTATTGTGCTTTTAATAAAGAGCATTGTCTCAAAGAAGCTTTACATAAGAAACAACAAAACATACAAACAGTCCTAGATGTTACCCCAAGTGAGCAAGCCTGAGGCAACTGGCAAGGAAAAACTCCCTTAGACGGTACGAGGAAGAAACCTTGAGAGGAACCAGACTCAAAGGGAACCCATCCTCATTTGGGTGACAGAGAGTGTGATTATACTGTGCGTTTATGTGTAGTCAATTGTGTGACGCCGATACAGCATGTGTAGAATGTTATGTAAATTAATAAGGAGGTTGTTGTCATCCACATAAGGTTGACAGCATTGCTTTGAATATCCCAATCCTCACAAGCAGAACCCGGCTGGAGCTGGTCCATCTCCGGATGCCACTGGAGCCGGCACAGTCTCTGTATGCCTCGGGATGGGTAGAAGAAGGGAAACAATGGAACAGCATTAGCGTAGCTGCTGTTGATTATATTAGCAGCACTAGAAGATATTGTGTATTTAATCAGATGTACTGGAGCACAAGGTTATGGGATGTTAGATGTTTGCCAGGCTGAAGAGATAAGTCTTTAGTCTACATTTAAACTGGGAGACTGTGTCTGAGCCCCGAACACTGTCAGGAAGACTGTTCCAAAGTTTTGGAGCTAAATACAAAAACGCTGTATCCCCTTTTGTGGACTTTGATATTCTGGGAACTACCAGAAGTCCGGAATTTTGTGATCTTAAAGAGCGTGGTGGATTGTAACGTGTCAGAAGACTGGAGAGATACGCAGGAGCTAAACCAATTAGAGCCTTGTATATGAGTAGAGCTAATTCTAAACTTAACAGGTAGCCAGTGCAGGGATGATAATATTGGGGTTATATGATCATGTTTTCTTAAGAGATTTGCCTATTTGCCTAAGAGTATTTCATATTTTATCTATAAAAGACAAAAAATATTTTCATGAGCAACAAGCATGACGTTTATAAAAGTAACCTTGGTATTTATTCGCAAATGACTGACGTTTTAGTTTGGGATCATTTTAAATCAACTTTTTTGGTTATATTTGATAAATGTCCCTTTAAGGTTCAGTCTAAGTGCTAAAGACAACCCTTGGTTTAATGAAGTTCTTTCTTCCTTTTCCTGACATAACCAGAGACTCTCTCTGGCTGAAGAAAAAAAAAAGAAGAAGAAAAAAAAACACAACAAAAAATACCTTTAGATTCTATTCTATATAGAATGTTAAGAAATGTACAACTTATTTAATTAATTATTAATAATAATTAATGTGCTCTCTCATGGCCCCTGGGACAGACATCTCCCTGCATGTGATGGCGTGGGTATTGATGTTCCCATAGTGTCAGTCATGATGCAGTGTTGAGTTCCCTCAAAAGGGAACCGGGTTACATATGTAACCTGGGGTAGTTCCTCTCTCTTTTCTTTTTCACAATGCTACATGAAAGATTGATTTAAATTGCTTCAGATTCTGTGATTTTGATTCAGATTATTTTGTTTCAGCTTCTGTGACTCCTGCCAAAAATGCCCTGTACTGAGCAATGTGAAAAGCGGAGAAACACCCAAGTGAAGATGCCAGTCCATTATCTCCATCAACTTGAATAGGACATGTCTCTAGAAAGTATGGGGTGCATCAGAGAAGTGGACAAAAAAAATCATTTTATTTACTTTTGTGAAGATATATGCATTGCCACACCCACCTGAAGAGCATGAGCTGAAAATAAGCAAGTTTCATATCTTTAAAATCAGTCTGTCTGGAATCAGGGTCTCTCATGTTTCTTTAGTGTCTCTCATGTTTCTTTAGTGTCTCTCATGTTTCTTTAGTGTCTCTCATGTTTCTTTAGTGTCTCTCATGTTTCTTTAGTGTCTCTCATGTTTCTTTAGTGTCTCTCATGTTTCTTTAGTGTCTCTCATGTTTCTTTAGTGTCTCTCATGTTTCTTTAGTGTCTCTCATGTTTAGCTTTGTTGTGGTTTTCAATATTTTGCTGATGTGCATGGACTCGAGGTCTCATGTACACGTTGTACATGCTAATCTACTTAACAGTCATCAATCAGAGCGCATTATTTTCATCAGGTTCACAAATTGTCATTACCTTCCTTTTACTATAAAACTCCTGCATGTTTGCATTAAATAACAAATAAAAAAATTCATAAAAATAAAGTTTTCATATTTAGCACAATTGTGCATTGTGTTTGTGTGCTTCATGCTCAGTCATTTGTCATTAATGCTGTGTCTCTTAATTTTTAACAATTATCTAAATAAATGTGTTTGATGTCCAGATCATGGGTTGTAAGCTGAAATTGGATGGGTGGTGGTGTTCATTTATAACCATGATATAATTTGCTTTGACCTGGATATTTTTTTTGTTCTGTTCTGAAAATACAGTAACGAAATCTATTTCTGATGATGTCTTTTCTTTACCAATGTTGCCTATAGATAACACTGAATACTAAACCTTTCTTCTGTATAAACACTCTCTGTTGGTCTCAGTAAACTTCGGAGTTTTTCTTCATTGTCTTTGTGTGGGTTTTTTTTTGGCGCACTCTTCCCTAATATCAGCTCAGAGGTAGCGGGAGCAGCACAACCTGTTTCCACCATCTCATGTTCATGTTTGGTTTTTTTATCAACAAACTGAATTTGTAATAAATGCTCACTTCAGTACAAACGTGAAGAATTGATTCACACACAGGCTCGTGCACCTCTTATGCACATTTCTGGAGGATTAAAAGCAGTATCCACTAGATGGCAGCATATCCCACTCCACCAGACTTCCCTGACACTGATTCTCTCTCAAACTGTCTGAAGTCCATGTCATTGTCCTGGGCTACCTGAAAACACTGAAGTTTTTATAAATATGAAGAATATCATCCTACAATGTAGTGATATTCATCTGCTCCTCCTCCTGTAGCTTCATTCATCTCCACAACTGGGGCAAGTCCTGACTTTTCTCTTGTATTTTACTTGCTCTTTATGTCTCTGGTCCAGTTCAGTTGAGTGACACACTCAGATTTATTCTTTTACTGCACGTTCTAAACATCGGTAGAAATAACAGGACTTGACATCTTACAGACTAAAGATAGTTAAATATGGATTTGTTTACATATTTCTGTGAAGCTGCAATGTCTCCAATGTGAAAAATACTATACTAATAAAATTCAATTAAATAGGCACTGATTATTATCTTGACTTTTTTATAAATCATGACTTGGTGCAGGCATCCTCTGAGGCTACTGTACAAAATAACGTCATAAATAATAATAATAATAATAATTCTGTTTTATTCTGATTTCTTACAGCTGTCATATTACAGGCCTACTATAGCTGTAGAGTCTAGGTGATTGTTTTTAATATATAAAGTAGATAATACATTAAATATAACAGCATAGAGGGTATGACCCTGTGTGGCCTTTAATCCGGCCCTGTGATCACTGAGAACCTGGTCCGAAAACTCTTCCTGCAGAGCAAAGAGTGTAAGTAATCAGACCAACACAAACCAGGTGAGTAATCAGGACATCATGTGACAGGACGAAGTGATGTGTTGGGGCTGATGTGTCCTGAGACCTTATTAATACTGACTCTTCACATAAGAAGCTGCATTATACTTCACAGTGTAGGAGGAGTTTAACTCACGAACATGTTCTCCAAAACACCAACACATTCACACAGACAAGACAAGCTTCATCACTCAGAGCTGTTTTACTGACCACCAACACATTCACGCGGACCAGCGGCTGTATGTCTGACCACAGTGTGGAAGTTTCTTTACTACTGCATAGAAAAGTCCACGTGATTAAAATCTCTACTTTTAGTCCCTCTCCATTACTGAGATGATCAAGTGGATTTTCCTTCAAAAACTTATATGATTTGATAATTGAAGGTGAGGAAAAGATACACAGAACATTTAAGATCAGAATCATGAAGGTGATACTCAAAACTCTCATCTGTTTTCATTGCCTTGGCTTTATAAAGGAGCTGCACCAACAGAACGAGCAAGGCTTAGATCACTTCACCATTCTGATGTGGAACTTCTGTAGAAGTCAGAGTTAGAGGAACATCACAGGCAGCAAAGTTAGACCTTTTTAAGTGTAAATGTTGAGTGAAGTTTATCAGTAATTTTCCAGCTGGTATTATTACATTACTCTGAGTAAGATAATGGCCGAGTGTAGTCTGTGTGGAGATTCACTCTACTTTATTTTGTCTAGACTGTTTGCTAATAAACCTGCAGTCTCACAAACCAGAGAGAGCAAGAGAGTGAGACTGTTCCTCGTGGAAGTAAAGGTACAAAAACTTAAAAAGTTGAACATTAATCTGTCACAGACTCACATTAACACGGAGCTTCTGCCTGAAAGGTTTCCAGATTTGGACAACAAATTGTGAAGCTCTGTCGGATTTAGATTGTATATGCTGCTTCATGTAGAGGGAGAAAGAGGAATAAATCAAATGGCTTTGAAAATCCTATCTACTCTATCTGTGTTCATATGAGTGGCCAGGTGGGGCATGACTGCAGAGAGAGTAGTTTTGGACAAACTAAATCAGCAAGAGACACAACAGTGCAGATTACTGGCCCGTGATGTTCCAGCAGGAGGGTGGGACAAGTGGACTAGGCAATACACTGACACCTACACTACACTGATATAGAAGATGCCAGATGCCTTGTAACTCAAGATCATTTTTCTTTTCCTCAGAAATCAGCTATATTAAAGCCCAATTTCATGTCAGAATGATGCTTTAGGACTTACAGCACTTTCTGTCTCTAAACATCTGACCATCAATTCAATTCAATTCAATTTATTTTGTATAGCACTTTTTCCAATGAACATTGTCTCAAAGCAGCTTTACAAAAGAAGAAAAACAGAGAAAGGGGAGGGGGAAAATGAAAATAAATAAATAAATAAATAAATAAATAAATAAAAATTACCAAAATTTCTAGAAATAAGAGTAAATCATTAATTTTAATAATTAAACTATTAAATAATTAATCCCTAATGAGAAGCCTGTGGCAACGGTGGCAAGGAAAAACTCCCTGTGATGATCTGAGGAAGAAACCTTGAGAGGAACCAGGCTCAGAAGGGAACCCATCCTCATTTGGATGACACTAAACAGTAAATAATGTAACTGTAACTGATTAATGTCCTTTCTACAACAGAAATCAATGACCCATGAGGAACTATTAGGTCAGTGTAGTTTCTGAGGTCATTATAGACACTAGTTCTTTGCTGTCACAAGCTGACAGATGAAATGGCAGATCTGTGATGGTGTGAAAGTCCCCAAGTGTCTCTGTCCATGGCTGTCTCCTGGTCCACACAGATCCATCCACAGCATCAGTGGGCACCATCAAGTGACGAGACTCTGACCAGGGGTAGGGCAGTGGTCACACTGGAAACTGGTGAACACTGGGAGCTCAGGAGTGGGGTGTATAGCTCCACAGAGAAAGACAGAGAGAGAAAGAGAAAGATATTAAGTATGATTCTGATCATGTTAGCCTTTGCTACTTGAGGTACTACCAAATAAGCAGCACCCTTTGATCGGAGTAGGCGTGGCGGATCATAAAAGTCTAAAAGATCGCTCGGGGTACTGCGGCGCGAGACCATTTAGTGCTTTATAGCTCAGTAACAGTATTTTATAATCAATGCGAAATATGACTGGGAGCCAATGTAGTGTGGCTAAAATAGGACTGATGTGTTCATATCTTCTGGTTCTAGTTAGGACTCTTGCTGCTGCATTCTGGACTAACTGGAGCTTGTTTCTGCTCCTACTGGAACATCCAGACAGTAAGACATTACAATAATCCAACCTAGAGGTAACAAAAGCAATGAACTAGTTTCTCTGCATCATGAAGTGACATCATATTTCTTATCTTAGCAATATTTCTGAGATGGAAGAAGGCTACCCGAGTGATATTATCTACATGAGCTTCAAACGAAAGACCAGAGTCAATAATCACACCAAGATCTTTTACTGCTGGACAAGATGAAACCAAAAGACCATCCACCATTACTCTGTAATCAGAAAGCTCACTTCTAACTGCATGTGGTCCTAGTACAAGCACCTCTGTCTTGTCTGAATTAAGCAGGAGGAAGTTAGTGACCATCCAGTGTCTAATGTCCTTTACACATTCTTCTGTCTTAATAAGCTGGTGTCTCTCATCTGATTTAGCTGAAACATATAGCTGTGTGTCATCTGCATAACAGTGGAAGCTAATACCATGTTTATGAATAATTGCACCAAGGGGTAGCATATATAGGGAGAAAAGCAGTGGGCCTAAGACAGAACCTTGTGGAACACCGAACATAACCTTGGTATGCATAGAGAAGTCACCATCTAGATCTACAGACTGATAACGGTCAGTCAAATAATACCTGAGCCAGGAGAGGGCTGTTCCTTTAACACCAACAACATGTTCTAGCCTCCATCATACAGCCCTGAGCCATCTGGACAGCAGGGGAATTATGTTAAAATGCTGTTTGTTGACTACAGTTCAGCATTTAACACCATAATTCCCTCCATACTCACCATTAAGTTGGAGATCCTGGGCCTCAGCCCGTCCCTGTGTCAATGGATCTCCAACTTCTTCACGGACAGACCTCAGGCAGTATGGGTGGGCAACCATGTCTCACCCTCACTCACCCTCAGCACTGGAGCCCCCCAGGGTTGTGTTCTGAGCCCCCTGCTGTACTCACTGTACACCTACGACTGTGTGGCCACTTCCAGCTCCACCAACATCTGTGGTGGGCCTAATCTCCAATAACAACGAGACGGCCTACCTATAGGAGATTAATAACCTGGAGACATGGTGCCAAGTCAACAATCTCCTCCTGAACGTCAGCAAGACTAAGGATCTGATAGTGGACTTCAGCACAAAGCAGGAGAGGAATTACCAGCCCCTGACTATCAACGGGACCACAGTGTAGAGAGTGGACAGTTTCCGGTACCTAGGTGTTTACATCACGCAGGACCTGACATGGTCCTGTCACGTTAACACCCTGGTGAAGAAGGCCCGGCAGCATCTCTATCATCTTAGACGCCTAAAGGACTTTAAACTGCCCTCAAAGGTGCTAAAGACATTCTACACCTGCACCATTGAGAGCATCCTGACGGGAAGTATCACAGCCTGGTTTGGGAACAGCACCAAACAGGACAGGCAAGCTCTCCAGAGGGTGGTGCGATCAGCCGAGCGTACCATCCGCACCGAGCTTCCTGACCTGGACACTATATACAACAAGCGGTGCTGGACCCAGGCCAGGAAGATAATGAAGGACCTCAGCCATCCCAACAATGGACTCTTCTCCCTGTTGAGGTCAGGGAAACGTTTCCGTTCCTTGAAGGCGAACTCGGAGAGAATGAGGAGGAGCTTGTTTCTGCAGGCCATTCGGGCCCTCAACCAGTACACCTAGAACCTGGACTTCTGGACTTCCTCCACACATGAAGATGACATTCTACCTCAGCTGATTGTCGCACACACAATAACTGCACTACTTGCATACTCTGCACTACTCTGCACACACAATAATCACACCCACTGTACATCTGTAATGAAGCACACGAGGCTCACGTAGAAGAATCCATTCACAGATCTTTATTCACAAAATCGGCAGGCAAAAGACGGTATCGATATGGGATAGCAAAAGGGTCAAAAACCGGAAAGCAAACACACTGTAAACCGAAACCAAAACACAAAACCGAACTCATAGTCAAGAAGCAAGGCAGGCAAGGATCATACACGAGGAAAACCATACAGCAATGACTCAAGGCTTGGTACGTGACAAAAGGAAACAATACTTCATCTTGAACAGAGGGAGCACGCTGCTTAAAAGCTCTAGAGAACCGGAAATGAGTTCATGGCAGTCAATATTCGGGTGACGGCTCCCTCTGGTGTTCTGGCTCTGTGTGGGTTGTGACAACATCTTTATGTGCATACTGCACCGACACTTTACTCCCTGATATTCCTGTTACATCTGGATATCTATATTTGCCTTTTATATCTACACTATATTGCCAAAAGTATTCGCTCACCTGCCTTGACTCGCATATGAACTTAAGTGACATCCCATTCCTAATCCATAGGGTTCAATATGACGTCGGTCCACCCTTTGCAGCTATAACAGCTTCAACTCTTCTGGGAAGGCTGTCCACAAGGTTTAGGAGTGTGTTTATGGGAATTTTTGACCATTCTTCCAGAAGCGCATTTGTGAGGTCACACACTGATGTTGGACGAGAAGGCCTGGCTCTCAGTCTCCGCTCTAATTCATCCCAAAGGTGTTCTATCGGGTTGAGGTCAGGACTCTGTGCAGGCCAGTCAAGTTCATCCACACCAGACTCTGTCATCCATGTCTTTATGGACCTTGCTTTGGTCACTGGTGCACAGTCATGTTGGAAGAGGAAGGGGCCAGCTCCAAACTGTTCCCACAAAGTTGGGAGCATGGAATTGTCCAAAATGTCTTGGTATGCTGAAGCATTCAGAGTTCCTTTCACTGGAACTAAGGGGCCAAGCCCAGCTCCTGAAAAACAACCCCACACCATAATCCCCCCTCCACCAAACTTTACACTTGGCACAATGCAGTCAGACAAGTACCGTTCTCCTGGCAACCGCCAAACCCAGACTCGTCCATCAGATTGCCAGATGGAGAAGCGCGATTCGTCACTCCAGAGAACGCGTCTCCACTGCTCTAGAGTCCAGTGGCGGCGTGCTTTACACCACTGCATCCGACGCTTTGCATTGCACTTGGTGATGTATGGCTTGGATGCAGCTGCTCGGCCATGGAAACCCATTCCATGAAGCTCTCTGCGCACTGTTCTTGAGCTCATCTGAAGGCCACATGAAGTTTGGAGGTCTGTAGCGATTGACTCTGCAGAAAGTTGGCGACCTCTTCGCACTATGCGCCTCAGCATCCGCTGACCCCGCTCCGTCAGTTTACGTGGCCTACCACTTCGTGGCTGAGTTGCTGTCGTTCCCAAACACTTCCACGTTCTTATAATACAGCTGACAGTTGACTGTGGAATATTTAGGAGCGAGGAAATTTCACGACTGGATTTGTTGCACAGGTGGCATCCTATCACAGTTCCACGCTGGAATTCACTGAGCTCCTGAGAGCGACCCATTCTTTCACAAATGTTTGTAAAAACAGTCTGCATGCCTAGGTGCTTGATTTTATACACCTGTGGCCATGGAAGTGATTGGAACACCTGATTCTGATTATTTGGATGGGTGAGCGAATACTTTTGCCAATATAGTGTATCTATTTATCTTACGTATGAACATACTGTACATACTGACTATTTATATCTACATATATGTATATGTTTATATATATATATATGTGTGTGTATATATACACTGTAAAAACTGATAAGTTTTAAAGTGGTTAACTCAAACCATTTGAGGAAACCGATTGCCTTAAATCATTTAAGTTTTGAAACTAATAGATATGAGTGCTGTAAACTTGTATGTATTGAGTCATATGCACTTTTATTTTAGTGTTGGTATAGTCAGTCATTTAGAGCATAACTTAAAACATTTTAAGTTCAAAAAACAGATCTGTTTGTGTTCAGTTAATGGATATAATTAAGTTCGAATAACTATATAGTTACTCAAATGGTTTGAGGAAACCAATTGTCTTAAATGGTTTGAGTTGACAGAACACAAACCAATAAAGTTAGTCTTGATTAATTTGAGTTAAGTCAATTCAAACCATTTAAGACAATCGGTTTCCTCAAACCATTTGTGTAGCTAAAAAGTTATTTGGACTTAATTACATCTATTACCTGAACACAAACAGATTTAAAGACTAAGCAAAATCTAACATGTATAAATCAGTAATGACAGAATCAGCAAGTATTTTAAGAAATAGAATTTATTGAAATAAAACACTCGAGTCACATATAGAAAGACACACATTTTAAAGCAAATTCAATAACAGCAGTTTTAAAATCCTAAAACTTCAACTTGATCATAGAACCTTCTTCCCTCTTAATGGTATTCAAAACAGTATGAATTTTAGAACACTAATTCAGCAGTTCATTTTTAAGTGCCAGCAACTTTGGCCTAGCCTTGCCGTCATCAAGATTCAACAGTACCTTTTGCAGGAACTCAAAAAAAACTGTCAGCTTCTTGGGGTAGCTAATATGAAGGCCATAAAGCAGTCCAAAAAGCAGCATCAGAGCACTGACCCAGGATTTTGAAGACATCATCACGTCATCTTCAAGGACAATCAAGACATCGAGTGGGTCAATAGGTAGCGCTCCCTCTGCCTCCTTGACAGCAATGATAGCAACTGCTGCCTTTTGTGCCTGGTTGATCTCATCCCTCTAAATGCATTGAAATTATCTTTGTTAGTGAATGTCTTGACAATTATACAAAAAACATAATCTGGTTAGAAAGCATGTTTAAATGTTCATGAATGACAACAAAGCTGTAAAGAATAGGCATGCAGTCTGTTCGATAGCCTGTAATATTCTAAAGAAAAAAATTATAACCCCTTTTATTTTCTAACAATTATTCACAATTGGCTTATTTTGCAAGGGGTTTTTTAACTCATAAGCAGAGCTGTATCTAATATTTTAGCATAAAACTGATAAGTAATACCCGAAAAATTTAGAAATAAACAAAGTATGTTTGATTGTGGTAAATAAAAAAGTGTTGTTTGTTTAAGTGTTAAACGATGCATTTACAATCTTGAAGGCACTTACAGTTGACTGTTTAGTGAAGTGTTCAGCAATACAGGTGTAGTCTACAACTGCAGATCCAGAAGCTGGATGAATCTCTTTGTGGTAAGTAGTTTTTGGTTCTTTATCCTGTAAGCAGTCAAAGGAATGTTGTCATGCAATTTAAATGCTGATCTCACAAAGACCTTTCCTCCACGGTCTGCAACTACCTCATAACTACGCAAGTGCTCTACATAGTTTGATTCAAATATCTTCAGCACAAAATAAACACTGTCATTAACCAGCAAGGTATGCTTTATCTCATGAAACTGAGGCAAACCTCCACTCAGACCTGTGCAAACAAACATGCCAAATCTATAAAGTATACAATCAATGATCACATGATCTGCAGATTAAATGGCATTACTGTCAGTCATACTGGATACAACCACCTGTGCATCTTCAGGCAATGTAGCTACTAAGACTGATTTAAGCTTAGAGGTTTGGACTTCAGGTTTAAAAAAGGCTGAAGAAGACACATAATATGCCATCATTTTTTGGTGTCTTTCTGCAAGCATTTTCAAAATGCTTTTGAAGTTTTATGTGTCATGTACAATCTTTTTAAAGACTTTGTGTTTGCCTTCAAACCTCATTGTCCAGAGATGTACTAAAGGGCCAAAGCACTTAACCAGGTGAGGATAGTGCTCAATGTAATGATGCTTAGGGTGGAGTACAAAGACAGGGAACACCTCCTGTAAGAGCTGTCTGTGATCAGCAATTTTGCAAGCAAAGTACTGGAGTGTCTCATCATCGAATGACTGACACAGTGATAGCTCAACTATGTCTTTCAATTCCATCAAAATTTCCCAACTTTTGTCACTGAGAATCCAATGAGAATCCAATGAGAAGTGGCAATAATCTCAGCAAGGTGTGATTCTCGTGACCATTTCCACCAATAGTGCTCCGTGTTGAAAAATTTTTGGGAATTGGATGAGGACGATCAGTCTTGTCAGAATGTTCAAAAGGGAAAGACACAATCACTTTATTGAGATCATCCAAAGAAAAATATTTCTTTGAAATCAGGTCTTTTAAGCAAAGTGCAATCTCAACAGGAACAACACCTTCTAGCAAATCATGCAAGATATCAGGAGGAAATCCTGTGACCGGATGAAAATAAGAAAGGCAATCAGACAGGGCACAAGCACTCTTCACCCCGTAATCAATATGATCTCCATCCTTTTGTAATCCTTGGACAACAGTGTCATGGTTGTCTTTTGTCCTTAGCTCACAATTACCAGTGGTCACTTCTGTAGTCTGCATGTCTCTTTTAGTACTGAGGCAAAATCTGCACATGTATGAGGAATTGAAACTCTCCTTGAAGCCAGCCAAAGAATGTGCAGCAAGATTGTCTGCCACCACAGAAAAGACTGAACCCCTCACACAGTCACCAAGAGACTCAATGTAAACACCTTCCACTTCAAGAGTTTTAAGGTCATTTAGTAAGGGTTGTAGAACCCTAGCTGAGCCAAACTGTCTTAGGTCATTAGAATTGCATAAAAGAGCAAGCTGTATGGTATGAAGTGCAGAGCGATATTTCACTGGAATGTTAGCTAATGTCCAATACACTGCACACACTTTGTGTATTTTACATGAAGTACCAAGAGGATTTGAAACCTCAAAATCATCAATGTAAACTATAAGAGCCAGTTTTAGGTCGTCATCTGAAAAGAGGGGATTTTCCTTACAGTATGTGCCATCACAAATAGATGAATATCTTCCATCTTGTGATGATGAAATCTCCTGTACTTTTTCTAGCACATCTGTTTTCCTCAACAACTCTTGCAAACAGGAGAGAATCGGCACATACATGCATGTGCGTTTTGATTCAATTAAGTACTCAACAGGCTTTACAAATGAAAATCTGTGCTCAATATATGTCTTTCTCCTTTTAGCAGTTGATAGAGTTGCATGTTCAGTTGTGGATTTGTGAAGTATGTTATTCTCTGCTACTGCCACAACAATTTCATCTACAACTGATTCAGGGACGCAGCACTGGTTTTCATTAAGTACTCTGATGACAGCAGCTTTAATCAAAGGTTCAGATAACTGAAAAAGCTGATCTAATTGCTCAACAATTTCCTGAATAGCTCTTTCAGACACATGTAAAATTGCTTGCATTTTCAGAAATAAACCTGCCAAATTGTGCTGAAGCTGTTCAAACAATTGATCAGTGTCTGGCACGGTCAACTCAGAGGCAGAATGACATTCAGATAATTCATTACCTCCATCATCAGTGTCACTATTCTGCTCCTCAGAAACTTTTAACACTATCATTTCATCATAGTCTGAGGAATTGTGATGCTCTCTGCATTTGTGAGAGTTAAATGTTGAGTAATCGTTTGTCTTAAAATCACAATTCATATAAGGACAAGTTACCATTTCACATTTTTTCAAATGGCTTCGCAGGTGAGAGAACATGTCCTGCACTATAAATGGCTGCTTGAATGTGCACAAAGGACACTGAAATACTAAAGACTTTTCATGGTCATGTGTCTCTTTCTTCTCAGAGTGAAATCTTGTCATGTGTATCTTGAGGGAATTGTACGATGTCAATGTACACATACAGCCCTCATACAAACATGGTACTGGACATACAGTTGAATGCAAAAAATGGTACAGTCTGTAGTGTTTTAAAAGGCTTGGCCTGGTAAAGCAACAAATGGGCATAACTTGCATTGCATGACAACAATATGTCTCCGATTATGTATGTAACCGCCCATTTTAAATTTTGGCTAGACGAGCTTGTTCACTCACGTTATAGGCCTCCAGATTAAGAATCACACGGAAACGCAAGCAACTAACAAAACGGATAAAAATTAAAGACTCTCCAAATTTTAAGATTATTTTAAAATTGGTGTGGGGGGGGACTTGGGCACTGTGCAGATGGGACTTGAAGGAATATGTGCAGCGGTTTCCGTTCCGTTGCCGGATTGAGACCGTGCTTTTAACTCCCACAAGTAAATCTATCACAGATACACAAATGGACTCTTTTGATGGATTCTTTTCATGTTTTTGTATTTATTTGATTAGCGATATAGGTGTTTAATTATAAATTTAAAAAAGTATAAAAGTATGCATAGGCCTAGAAATTCTACAAAATAATTTTGTAGAAATTATTTATTTATTAATTTATTTATTAATAATTAATAAATTTATTTATTTATTAATTGGAAAACACTATTTAAAGTTAATTAGAATTGGTTGACTAAATTCACATACACTTTTAAAAAGGTTCCAAATAAGGGTTTATTGCATTGATGCCCCTTCAGTGAACAGTACTTAAAAGAATAATTTTATTAAATTAAATAACCTTTTGTTGAATGTACGGTTCCATGGGTGTTACATGTTCTTCTGGGAACCACTAATGGCAATAAAAAAAATTTATTTTAAGTGTACTTGTTTGTAATATCTTTTGAATATATTTTTATTTATTATTTTGCATGCTCTTGACATAAACTAGATTAAATAAATTGTTTTAACTTAAACCATTAGAGTTAAATTAACACATAAATTATAACTAATTAATTCATAACTCATTCAGTTTGAGTTCTGTTTAAAATAATCAGTTACTGAGTTACCATAACTTTTTTTTATTAAGTGAAAGTAACTTAAAAAAAATAAGTTTAATTAACTCATTTCATTTAGTGGATTTCACTGTTAGGTTTTACAGTATATATATATATATATATATATATTTGTATATGCATATCCGAAAACTATTGGATTTTCATAATTTATCATGTCTTTAATTTCTACTGTTTTTATTCTTCCTATTTTTTTATCTATATCCCTATATTTTTCATGTCCACACATTTTAAATCTACTCTTCTTCTTTCTTCAAAACGAAGGACAGTCGTAAAAAGTATTTCACTACATGTCGTACTGTGTATGATTTCGTATGTGATAAATAAAATTTGAATTTATGTTAAATCACAGTAATGATCTGGAGGGTATATGGAGGATTTTTACCTCCTGTTTACTCAGAAGAGTCTTAAATTCCTCATAAGTTTGGACGCTGTGCATGAAAGGGTTAAAGTCTCTGTGTCCAGCTGCAGAGCGTATTAGAAAAAATGCAAATGACCCAAATGCAAAATAAAACAAAAATGAAACGCACCAAGGTTTAAAACGAAGAGCAAACAGAAGCGACAAGAAACACAGAGGGTCACAGGGGAAGGCAAATCCGGATATTTACATGGAATAGAACACAGACAGGTAGCTCTGGGAGGCTTAGAGTGAGTTTAACAAGTGTGTGTGTGTGTGTGTGTGCGTGTCTTTGTGTGTGTGTCCGTGTGTGTGTGCGTTTGTGTGTGTGTGTTTGTGTGCGTGCGTGCGTGTGTGTGGCAGCTGGAGGGCGCTCTTTTTTTCTCTTTTCCGTAATTGGAGATGGTCCTGAAACACACACACACACACACACACTTCACGCGCCGTGCTGTGCATTGCAGTGAAGGGCACGCGCTGTAGCCGAAGTCACCAGGGTTCTCCGTTAAGGGGATCAGGCGGAAGCGGATTAACGGATTTAAACCCGTCTAAAGCACCTGTTAATGTTTATGGCCGTGGGCCATGGCCGCGCTGTTCGAGTGCAGGGTTCAGTTTTTGGACGACACCGACCCGTTCAACAGCACCAACTTCCCGGAGCCCGCGCGCCCTCCGCGCTACGCCTTCCGCCGGGACTCGCCGCTCGGAGACCAGCTGGCCGCGGTGCACGCGCTCCTGCGCCCCCCGCACAAGGTCAGATCGCGCGCACAGACTGATAATAGTAACAACAACAATAATAATAATAATAATAATAATAATAATAAACAAGTCTAAAATCTCATTTTTCTCTGATGTAATAAATCTAACTTGTTTAATCTTATAATCAACATTAAAGTTGAAATAAGTTTTTTTTTTCTGGACATAATATAGTACACTACATTTAGTTGGTCAGATTTTTCAGATTTTTGATGTTAAAGTTACGCAGTGTATAAACTGAGCAGCATGAACACACAACCCTGTAAAGACGCAGTGCCATGAACCGATACACAGGTGATGGAGAAAGCTTTAGCAGAAGTTCTCCACATCTTCAGGGGTTTACACTTCATTACAGTTTCTCAGTAACATGAGCAGCTGAGATTATTCTCTCTTATAAACCTGAAGAGAGAGAATAAAGCGAGACAGCTGAGGAGACGAGTGTTTATAGCTGAAAAGAGAGAGAGAGAAAAGAGACTGCTGAGGGGACGAGTGTTTATAGCTGAAAAGAGAGAGAGAGAAAAGAGACTGCTGAGGGGACGAGTGTTTATAGCTGAAGAGAGAGAGAGAGAAAAAAGAGAGACTGCTGAGGGGACGAGTGTTTATAGCTGAAAAGAGAGAGAGAGAAAAGAGACTGCTGAGGGGACGAGTGTTTATAGCTGAAGAGAGAGAGAGAAAGAAAAGAGAGACTGCTGAGGGGACGAGTGTTTATAGCTGAAGAGAGAGAGAGAGAAAAGAGAGACTGCTGAGGAGACGAGTGTTTATAGCTGAAGAGAGAGAGAGAAAGAAAAGAGAGACTGCTGAGGGGACGAGTGTTTATAGCTGAAGAGAGAGAGAGAAAAGAGAGACTGCTGAGGGGACGAGTGTTTATAGCTGATAGAGAAAGAGAATAAAGAGAGACTGCTGAGGGGATGAGTGTTTATAGCTGAAGAGAGAGAGAAAAGGGAGACTGCTGAGGAGACGAGTGTTTATAGCTGAAGAGAGAGAGAGAAAAAAGCGAGACAGCTGAGGAGACGAGTGTTTATAGCTGAAAAGAGAGAGAGAGAAAAGAGACTGCTGAGGAGACGAGTGTTTATAGCTGAAAAGAGAGAGAGAGAAAAGAGACTGCTGAGGGGACGAGTGTTTATAGCTGAAGAGAGAGAGAGAGAAAAAAGAGAGACTGCTGAGGGGACGAGTGTTTATAGCTGAAGAGAGAGAGAGAAAAAAGAGAGACTGCTGAGGGGACAAGTGTTTATAGCTGAAGAGAGAGAGAAAAAAAGAGAGACTGCTGAGGGGACGAGTGTTTATAGCTGAAGAGAGAGAGAGAGAAAAGAGAGACTGCTGAGGAGACGAGTGTTTATAGCTGAAGAGAGAGAGAGAAAGAAAAGAGAGACTGCTGAGGGGACGAGTGTTTATAGCTGAAGAGAGAGAGAGAAAAAAGAGAGACTGCTGAGGGGACAAGTGTTTATAGCTGATAGAGAAAGAGAATAAAGAGAGACTGCTGAGGGGATGAGTGTTTATAGCTGAAGAGAGAGAGAAAAAAAGAGAGACTGCTGAGGGGATGAGTGTTTATAGCTGAAGAGAGAGAGAGAGAAAAGAGAGACTGCTGAGGGGACGAGTGTTTATAGCTGAAGAGAGAGAGAGAAAAAAGAGAGACTGCTGAGGGGACAAGTGTTTATAGCTGAAGAGAGAGAGAAAAAAAGAGAGACTGCTGAGGGGACGAGTGTTTATAGCTGAAGAGAGAGAGAGAAAAGAGAGACTGCTGAGGGGACGAGTGTTTATAGCTGAAGAGAGAGAGAGAAAAGAGAGACTGCTGAGGGGACGAGTGTTTATAGCTGATAGAGAAAGAGAATAAAGAGAGACTGCTGAGGGGATGAGTGTTTATAGCTGAAGAGAGAGAGAAAAGGGAGACTGCTGAGGAGACGAGTGTTTATAGCTGAAGAGAGAGAGAGAAAAAAGAGAGACTGCTGAGGGGACGAGTGTTTATAGCTGAAGAGAGAGAGAGAGAAAAGAGAGACTGCTGAGGAGACGAGTGTTTATAGCTGAAGAGAGAGAGAGAAAGAAAAGAGAGACTGCTGAGGGGACGAGTGTTTATAGCTGAAGAGAGAGAGAAAAAAGCGAGACTGCTGAGGGGATGATTGTTTATAGCTGAAGAGAGAGAGAAAAGAGAGAGACTGCTGAGGAGACGAGTGTTTATAGCTGAAGAGAGAGAGAGAGAAAAAAGAGAGACTGCTGAGGAGACGAGTGTTTATAGCTGAAGAGAGAGAGAGAAAGAAAAGAGAGACTGCTGAGGGGACGAGTGTTTATAGCTGAAGAGAGAGAGAGAAAAAAGAGAGACTGCTGAGGGGACGAGTGTTTATAGCTGAAGAGAGGGAGAGAAAAAAGAGAGACTGCTGAGGAGACGAGTGTTTATAGCTGAAGAGAGAGAGAGAGAAAAGAGAGACTGCTGAGGAGACAAGTGTTTATAGCTGAAGAGAGAGAGAGAGAGAAAAGAGAGACTGCTGAGGGGACGAGTGTTTATAGCTGAAGAGAGAGAGAGAGAAAAGAGAGACTGCTGAGGGGACGAGTGTTTATAGCTGAAGAGAGAGAGAGAAAAAAGAGAGACTGCTGAGGGGACGAGAGTTTATAGCTGAAGAGAGAGAGAAAAAAAGAGACTGCTGAGGAAACAAGTGTTTATAGCTGAAGAGAGAGGGAGAAAAAAGAGAGACTGCTGAGGGGACGAGTGTTTATAGCTGAAGAGAGAGAGAGAAAAAAGAGAGACTGCTGAGGGGACAAGTGTTTATAGCTGAAGAGAGAGAGAGAAAAAAGAGAGACTGCTGAGGGGACAAGTGTTTATAGCTGAAAAGAGAGAGAGAGAAAAAAGAGAGACTGCTGAGGGGACGAGTGTTTATAGCTGAAGAGAGAGAGAGAAAAAAGAGAGACTGCTGAGGGGACGAGTGTTTATAGCTGAAGAGAGAGAGAGAAAAAAGAGAGACTGCTGAGGGGACGAGTGTTTATAGCTGAAGAGAGAGAGAAAAAAAGAGAGACTGCTGAGGGGACGAGTGTTTATAGCTGAAGAGAGAGAGAGAGAAAAGAGAGACTGCTGAGGAGACGAGTGTTTATAGCTGAAGAGAGAGAGAGAAAGAAAAGAGAGACTGCTGAGGGGACGAGTGTTTATAGCTGAAGAGAGAGAGAGAAAAGAGAGACTGCTGAGGGGACGAGTGTTTATAGCTGAAGAGAGAGAGAGAAAAAAGAGAGACTGCTGAGGGGACAAGTGTTTATAGCTGAAGAGAGAGAGAAAAAAAGAGAGACTGCTGAGGGGACGAGTGTTTATAGCTGAAGAGAGAAAGAGAGAAAAGAGAGACTGCTGAGGAGACGAGTGTTTATAGCTGAAGAGAATTTTGAATTTGAAAAAACCTTTATTTACATCTTCTCAGTGAAAACCAATAAATAGAGAAAAATGTCAATTAAAGGATGGGGTTAAAAGGTAAATAAATAAATAATTAAGACAGTGTATGTGCAAATTGCAGTTTTTCATTGACAACACAACACAGGGCTCCTCTACAACACCAGGTTTCCTCAAACACAGACAGGTTCTTTGTTTTTTTATAGAACACAAAGTCAATCAGAATCCTGGACTTTATGAGTGCTGTAGTGACCATTACAACATTGCGGCAGCCATTTTGTTCAACCTGGTGCTTTCGACTGATGTAAATGCCCATTTTCGCTTGCCCCAGAACAAAGTTTAAAAGCTGGCATCGAGCTCGTCTTTTGCGTGTGTACCTAAAACCAAGAATAAATACTTTTAGTGAAAACTTTTCGTTAAAAACACTAAAAATATTCTGTAAAACGGTAAAGAGAGACTGTAGTCTGGAACATTCTGTAAAAGCATGAAAGATAGTCTCTCTTTGATTACAGAAGGGACACGAGTGGCTAGCCTGGGGACAGAGAACAGAGATAAAAGCATTGACCGCAACAATACCATGTAAAATTCTCCATTGTAAATCTCCAGTTCTTTTCGGCAATGGTGGCTTATAGTGACCTCCACTCTGGACGCTCTACCTCATTCAAACCGAGGACAGTGTGCCAGGGTGTGTCCACTCTCCCCCTGAGCGACCGCATATTAAAAGCTTTGACACATGCTTTATAAAACGTTTTCCCAGTCACATTAAAAAAGTTCATGTTTGTGATATTTTTACAGTCCAAAAAGTGACCCGTGCCTTCCTGTCCACAGTCCACAGACAGTGCAAGTTCAGGAAACGGGTCCTCTGAGTCGGGGCTTTCAGTTCCACTGGAGTAGTCCATGAGCATTTCCCTCTCCTCACGCGAGATGACCAGAGTCCACTTTCGCAGCAGCTGGCTCACCGCCCTCTTTGACCTCACGCCTAGCCGAGCAGCTACTCCATCAACGTTCTGTAGGTGAGGTCCGGCGACGTCCACCAGGTGTTTGAGGGTGGTGACACCAGACGCGAGGAGAGACTGCGACAGTGAAGAGTCCCCGACGTCCAGGCGTGCCCCGTATACCAGAGGCTCTTGAAGTAGCCAGTGAAGAGAGTCTGTGGCTGTGGTTCTTTGCACCCTAAAAAGTCTCCAGATTCTGAACAAGTTGTGATAAAAAGCAGGCAGTCTTGCAGTGTTCAGTCTCTCTGGATTCATTAAAAAGAGTGCCTTGTCCATTCTCATCTGCCCAAAAGATCTTAAAATGGCACTGGACACTTGTTTCCAGCTAAAAAACTTTGAGCCACATAACAACTTCTGTAAAAACTGTAAACGAAAGGCTGCAGTTCTGCTCTGTAAATGTATAAGACCTTGCCCACCTTCCTCTTTGGGTAAGTATAAAATGCTGCGTGGCGCCCAGTGCAACTTATCCCAAAAAAAGTCCAACAAAATCGACTGGATTTTCATTAAAAGGTCTGTAGGAGGGTCTATACAGGCTATTTTATGCCACAGAGACGATGCTACCAGATTGTTAATAATTAGCGTCCGCCCCCTGTAAGACATTTTAGGCACCAACCACTTCCACTTTTCTAGGCGACCAGTTACTTTTTCAATGACCCCTTCCCAGTTTCTCTGTGTGAACGAGTCATTACCCAGGTACACGCCTAGACACTTAAAGCCTTCGCTTTTCCAACTTAGGCCTCCGGGGAGTTTAGGTACCTCGCCTACCCACTGGCCGACTAAAACAGCCTCGCTCTTAGACCAGTTTACCTTTGCAGAGGAAACCGTAGTTGTGTTCAACTCGATCGAAGGCTTTCTCTTGGTCTATGGAAATGAAACCCATATTCAGCCCAAAAAGTTTGGAGACACTGAAAATGTCTCGAACTAATGAGATGTTGTCAAATATGGACCTCCCGGGTATGCAGTAGGTCTGATCTGCGTTTAAAACCTCTTCCAGAACACTTCCCAGTCTTGTAGCTAAAACTTTAGACAGCATCTTGTAATCACTACAAAGCAATGAAACAGGTCTCCAGTTCTTTATGTCTGTCAGGTCCCCTTTTTTGGGTAAAAGAGTGAGGACTGCTCTCCTACAACTTAATGGTAGCAGTCCTCTTGTCAAGCTGTCGTTCAAAACCTCAAGTAAGTCATCCCTTAAAACATGCCAGAAAGACTTATAAAACTCTGACGGAAGCCCGTCTATGCCAGGCGCTCTGCCACACTCCATACTCATTAATGCTTTGTGCAGCTCTGCTGATGTTATATCTGCACTCAGCTCTGTATTGGAGTCATGTGACACTCGGGGCAGGTCTTCTAAAAAGCTCTGTTCTGTGGTGTGTTCTCTGTACTCACATTGATAGAGTTTTTCATAAAAACTAACCGCCCTTTTCCTAATGTCAGCTGTATCAGATAAAAGGTGTCCAGACTCAGAGCGCAGGCTGTTTTGCGTTCTGGAATCGTGACCTGATTAATGCACCTTGTGCTTTAAACTCAAGGAGGTCCGATAACTTTTTCTTTTTGACTGTGAGGGTCTGAATATGGTTCTGGTTCTCTGTGGACTGTGCTAACAACTGAAGTTCTGTTATCTCATCTTCTAGTTGTTTCATAGACCGAGCCAAATCCCTTGTGACATTATAAGTGTACTGTTGACACAACTGTTTTATTTGAGCTTTCCCAAAATCCCACCAATGTTGCAGAGAAATAAAAGCACTTTTTTCTTTCCTAAAATTTCTCCAGAAAAAAGTAAAAATCTCTATAAAATGCTGGTCATTCAGTAAAACTGTGTTAAAATGCCAGTAAGAACTCTTCGGTTTAATACAATTTAAAACTGAAACACATAAAACCAAGCTGTGGTCTGAAAAACCAACTGGACTAATAACACAACTTTTTATGGTGTTCATGTGATGCTTTGGAACATAAAACCTGTCTAACCTTGCTAATGATACCTTTCCATCAGCAGCATGAGCCCAGGTGTACTGTTTTTGAGTTTTATTCATATTTCTCCAAACATCACTTAACTCGTGTTTTTCAACAGTGTGTAGGAGTCTTCTTCTTGAAGGCATGTGTGGCTCTATATGGTTGCGGTCACTGTTTTCTAAAGTACAGTTAAAATCACCACCAACAAATAAAAACTCCTCTGCATCACAAGTTTCTAAAACATTGCATAATTGATCTAAAAAAGCTATTCTTTCCACTGGGGAAGCCGGGGCATACACACAGATAAAAACCATAGCATGGTTCTCTAAAAGAGCTCTGACTTTTAACAGTCTGCCAGCTACTACCTCTTCCACGCTGTAAGAGAGAGGTTTAAAAGTCTTTGAAAACAAAATAGCTACTCCTCCACTAACAGAGGTATTGTGGCTTAAAAACAAGGGGCCAGCCCACTCCTGTGTCCAATCTACTAGGTTTTTAGCGTCACTATGGGTTTCCTGTGCAAGTAATACGTCTATTCTTTTTTGTGTCACTAGTTCATACAGTTCTGCTCTCTTCCTGCAGTCTCTAGCACCGTTAACATTCAGGGATGCGATGTGAATGTCCTGCATGAGCACACAGAAAAGAATAAGCACAGGAAAGGGCGTCTGCGGTCTGTGAGGACCGAGAGAACTATGACGTGTCATCATCATCATTACTTAACAGGGTGTTGATTTTAGTGACGATCTTCTTTAACCTGTATAACTCTTTGTCCTCGAAACACCCTTCACCCATAAGACGCTTTATGGCAATGTGCAGTTTGTTCAGGTCTGGAAAGTATTTGTTGATCTGTACCATTTTCATGTTCTTTGTGATCTTAAGAAAGTGTTTAATTTCACTCGCGTTGTACTTTTTACCGACCCAGTGACCCTCAGTGGTGACACAGACAGTGAGGTCAGGAGAGGGCTCTTCACTGTCCAGCTCACTAATACTTTCTGCCTGCTTCTTTTCTGCTTTTTTCGCGGCTTTCACAGTTTTGTCATTGTCTCTTGTCTTTCTTTTTACGGGTGTTTTGAGAACGGTCAGCTCAGTTTCCATCATCGCTTCGTCTGCATTTTCCGGTAAGACAACAACATTATTCTCATTAACACTGTCCTGACTAATCATCAGTCCAACATCAGTTTCAGTTTCTATTTCTATATGCGGCTCAGGTGAGGCCTGCTCAGCCTGAGCAGTGGGAACAGTGGTACCAGTGTTACTCACCCCATCACTGGGTACTGGGTCGGTCTTGGTGTTGTCACTCACGTTATGCTCTGAGGTCTCTGGTTCTCCCGCCGTAGCGCTAACAGAACCCGCATGAGAGACGCCCGCTCCGTCCGTGACCGGAGAGTCCGCCTCGACCACTCCGTCATTCTGATCAGCTCGATCCAACCCGTCACTGCCCCGAACCGACACCTCACTCACATCAGAGGGGACTGTACCGCTGTCTGCGCCCTGGGGACAATCACGCACTAGATGCCCAGTTTTTCCGCAGCCGAAACACCTCATGGACACGGTGGACACATAGATAACATAATCAAACCCGTCGATCCTGAATGTTAGCGTGCGCTCGAGTTCAGTGCTGTTATCATTGAGGATCATGTAGGTGAACCTCCTGAATGAGCGCACGTGTTTCGCCAGGTCTGATTTGCTACCTATGTTCATTTTCCTTATCGGAGAGACGAGCTTACCGAAAATGGAAAGCTGTCTTTCCAGTGTTTCATTAGAAATAAACGGGGGCACGTTGGACAGCGTGACTTTTTTTGCAGGTGTTGCGAGGGAGAACACATCAGTGAGTGAACCCCTGAGTATAATGCCCTTCTGGGCCAACAGCACTGCGTTCTCCACCGTGTTGACAAACATCACCACCGCGCTGTTCATCCTGGACGCCGCCAGAACGTTCCGATGCCCGACCACCTCCCCTGCGGCCAGGCAGCACTCCTCCACCCCCGCCCCGGTAACCACTCCTCCACCCCTGCCCCGGTCACCACTCCTCCACCCCCGCCCCAGTAACCACTCCTCCACCCCTGCCCCGGTCACCACTCCTCCACCCCCGCCCCGGTCACCACTCCTCCACCCCCGCCCCGGTAACCACTCTAACGCCATGGCTGCGCGTCAGGTTATCGAGGGGGTCTCTACCCTGGGCCGCCATGCTCTCCAGCGGGAAAGCTGGTGCTGACGGCCAGAAAACTGCTCTGATTAAACAGAGAGTTTAGATGGTATGAAAAAAAAAAGGAAATTGTTCAAAAAAAAAAAAGTATATATATATATATAGATAAATCAAGAAGTTATTAAACGTTAAGCAATGAGAAACGTGTCAACCACGCTCACACTCAACGCGCTCCGCCCACTCCCAGCATGCACTCAGAGAGAGAGAGAGACAGACAAACAGAGAGAGAGAGAAAAAAGAGACTGCTGAGGAGACGAGTGTTTATAGCTGAAGAGAGAGAGAGAGAAAAGAGAGACTGCTGAGGAGACAAGTGTTTATAGCTGAAGAGAGAGAGAGAGAGAGAGAGAGAGAGAGAAAAGAGAGACTGCTGAGGGGACGAGTGTTTATAGCTGAAGAGAGAGAGAGAGAAAAAAGAGAGACTGCTGAGGGGACGAGTGTTTATAGCTGAAGAGAGAGAGAAAAAAAGAGACTGCTGAGGAAACAAGTGTTTATAGCTGAAGAGAGAGAGAGAGAAAAGAGAGACTGCTGAGGGGACGAGTGTTTATAGCTGAAGAGAGAGAGAAAAAAGCGAGACTGCTGAGGAGACGAGTGTTTATAGCTGAAGAGAGAGAGAGAAAGAAAAGAGAGACTGCTGAGGGGACGAGTGTTTATAGCTGAAGAGAGAGAGAAAAAAAGAGAGACTGCTGAGGGGACGAGTGTTTATAGCTGAAGAGAGAGAGAAAAGAGAGACTGCTGAGGAGACGAGTGTTTATAGCTGAAGAGAGAGAGAGAAAAAAGAGAGACTGCTGAGGGGACGAGTGTTTATAGCTGAAGAGAGAGAGAAAAAAGCGAGACTGCTGAGGAGACGAGTGTTTATAGCTGAAGAGAGAGAGAGAAAGAAAAGAGAGACTGCTGAGGGGACGAGTGTTTATAGCTGAAGAGAGAGAGAGAAAAAAGAGAGACTGCTGAGGGGACGAGTGTTTATAGCTGAAGAGAGGGAGAGAAAAAAGAGAGACTGCTGAGGAGATGAGTGTTTATAGCTGAAGAGAGAGAGAGAGAAAAGAGAGACTGCTGAGGAGACAAGTGTTTATAGCTGAAGAGAGAGAGAGAGAGAGAGAGAGAGAGAAAAGAGAGACTGCTGAGGGGACGAGTGTTTATAGCTGAAGAGAGAGAGAGAGAAAAGAGAGACTGCTGAGGGGACGAGTGTTTATAGCTGAAGAGAGAGAGAGAAAAAAGAGAGACTGCTGAGGGGACGAGTGTTTATAGCTGAAGAGAGAGAGAGAGAAAAGAGAGACTGCTGAGGGGACGAGTGTTTATAGCTGAAGAGAGAGAGAAAAAAAGAGACTGCTGAGGAAACAAGTGTTTATAGCTGAAGAGAGAGGGAGAAAAAAGAGACTGCTGAGGGGACGAGTGTTTATAGCTGAAGAGAGAGAGAGAAAAAAGAGACTGCTGAGGGGACAAGTGTTTATAGCTGAAGAGAGAGAGAGAGAAAAGAGACTGCTGAGGGGACAAGTGTTTATAGCTGAAGAGAGAGAGAGAGAAAAGAGAGACAGCTGAGGGGACGAGTGTTTATAGCTGATAGAGAAAGAGAATAAAGAGAGACTGCTGAGGGGACGAGTGTTTATAGCTGAAGAGAGAGAGAATAAAGAGAGACTGCTGAGGGGACGAGTGTTTATAGCTGAAGAGAGAGAATAAACAGAGACTGCTGAGGGGATGAGTGTTTATAGCTGAAGAGAGAGAATAAACAGAGACTGCTGAGGGGATGATTGTTTATAGCTGAAGAGAGAGAGAAAAAAGAGAGACTGCTGAGGAGACGAGTGTTTATAGCTGAAGAGAGAGAGAGAGAAAAGCGAGACTGCTGAGGGGATGAGTGTTTATAGCTGAAGAGAGAGAGAGAAAAAAGCGAGACTGCTGAGGGGATGAGTGTTTATAGCTGAAGAGAGAGAGAGAGAAAAGAGAGACTGCTGAGGGGGCGAGTGTTTATAGCTGAAGAGAGAGAGAGAAAAAAGAGAGACTGCTGAGGGGACGAGTGTTTATAGCTGAAGAGAGAGAGAGAGAAAAGAGAGACTGCTGAGGGGATGAGTGTTTATAGCTGAAGAGAGAGAGAGAAAAAAGAGAGACTGCTGAGGGGACGAGTGTTTATAGCTGAAGAGAGAGAGAAAAAAGCCAGACTGCTGAGGGGATGAGTGTTTATAGCTGAAGAGAGAGAGAAAAAAGCCAGACTGCTGAGGAGACGAGTGTTTATAGCTGAAGAGAGAGAGAGAAAAGAGAGACTGCTGAGGAGACGAGTGTTTATAGCTGAAGAGAGAGAGAGAGCGAGAGAGAGAAAAAAGAGACTGCTGAGGGGACGAGTGTTTATAGCTGAAGAGAGAGAGAGAAAAGAGAGACTGCTGAGGGGATGAGTGTTTACACATAGTGGTTTATTAACCACACACTCTCTCTCTCACACACACACTAAACACACCACAAATGTATGTCTGTGTGGTGTGTGTGTCTGGTGTGTGTAGTGTGTGTGTGTGTGTTTAGTGTATGTCTGTGTTTTGTGTTTAGTGTGTGTGTGTGTGTGAGAGAGAGTGTGTGGTGTGTTTAGTGTGTGTGTGTGTGTGTGAGAGAGAGTGTGTGCTGTGTTTAGTGTGTGTGTGTGTGTGAGAGAGAGTGTGTGGTGTGTTTAGTGTGTGTGTGTGTGTGTGAGAGAGAGTGTGTGCTGTGTTTAGTGTGTGTGTGTGTGTTTAGTGTATGTCTGTGTGCTGTGTTTAGTGTGTGTGTGTGTGTGAGAGAGAGTGTGTGGTGTGTTTAGTGTGTGTGTGTGTGTGAGAGAGAGTGTGTGGTGTGTTTAGTGTGTGTGTGTGTGTGAGAGAGAGTGTGTGCTGTGTTTAGTGTGTGTGTGTGTGTGAGAGAGAGTGTGTGGTGTGTTTAGTGTGTGTGTGTGTGTGAGAGAGAGTGTGTGGTGTGTTTAGTGTGTGTGTGTGTGTGAGAGAGAGTGTGTGGTGTGTTTAGTGTGTGTGTGTGTGTGACAGAGAGTGTGTGGTGTGTTTAGTGTGTGTGTGTGTGTGAGAGAGAGTGTGTGGTGTGTTTAGTGTGTGTGTGTGTGTGTGAGAGAGAGTGTGTGCTGTGTTTAGTGTGTGTGTGTGTGTTTAGTGTATGTCTGTGTGCTGTGTTTAGTGTGTGTGTGTGTGAGAGAGAGTGTGTGGTGTGTTTAGTGTGTGTGTGTGTTTAGTGTATGTCTGTGTGCTGTGTTTAGTGTGTGTGTGTGTGAGAGAGAGTGTGTGGTGTGTTTAGTGTGTGTGTGTGTTTAGTGTATGTCTGTGTGGTGTGTATGTGGTGTGTTTAGTGTGTGTGTGTGTGAGAGAGAGTGTGTGGTGTGTTTAGTGTGTGTGTGTGTGTGTGTGTGTGTGAGAGAGAGACAGGTGAGGTGTGATCTGAGATGATCCCGATATAACCCGAG
>NC_080723.1:25880399-25887899 GCF_019097595.1 Hemibagrus wyckioides
CAAGACAAGACAGTGCAGACAAACAACATATAGACCGACTTTGTGCAATGAACAAGACAATGTGCAAAGAACAGTGTATACAGTGACTGCAGATATTAAAGTGACACGTAAACAGGATTAATATAAATATATATAAATGTAAAGTGACATGTGCGTGCAAACAGGACAATTTAGTGTGTGTGTGTGTGTGTGTGTGTCTGACTATGTCCAGCACAGGTGATGATGATGATATGATGAAGGTTGATGATGATGATATGATGAAGGTTGATGATGATGATATGATGAAGGTTGATGATGATGATGCTGGTGGTGTTGAAGGTGATGACAGGTGAGGAAGAAGTCAAGCATGAGGCAGACTGAGTGAAACATAATGACAAAGCATCAGCTCCAGGGTTTTTACAGAACCAGTGCAGTATGGGACAAATATTTGTGACCCAATAGTAACAGTGGAAGTTGGACAGAGTCATGACACCTACAGGCCTAGGACAATGTAAAAGATTATCACACATTCTGCAGGTTTATGAACTGGGAATCAGTACTGGTATGTACTGAAACAGACAGATAAACCTCAGTAGTACATTCAGTTTAATTGAATTGATTTAACCTGCAACTGATGATGGAAGTGAGACCAGCACTTAAATCCTGTTCACCTCGCTCCAATAGATGAAAAAAAATTTCAATGAAAAGTCTGGGAAATGTATCGGTCACACAGATGCTAAGGTATGTAAACGTGTAGAAACCTGAACAGGAAACAAATAAAATAAAACTTTCAGGCAGCAATTCACTTTTATGTAGATTCACTTCATACACAGGAAGTCCATGGAGCCAGGATTCAGGTGGGATAGAGAGATATAAAAGCAAACCATCTGCATACAAGGAAATGTTGGTCAAAGGCTGAATTACAACAGCAAACAGTAATGGACAGGGAGGGCAGCCCTGCCATCAATGTGAAATATAATAACTTAGAAATATGTAATAACTTAACCCAAGACATAAAACTCACTCCAAAACCAAACATCTGAAGAATACGGAATAAGTAACTCTACTCTATCCTGTCAAAACCTTTACTGCATCAAGCAAGACTGAAACCTCAGGTGCTGCTAAAGATAAGGGGTGGTAGAGGGAGGAACTTAAATAAACACCAGATATTAAAGAATGATAATCTGTTTTTAATGACAGCAGTTTGGTCAGTGGGACTCATAGTAAGAACTGCTTCTAATCGTAGCGAAGCATTAGCTTGGGTCTGACATTTGGCCAGGGTAGATTCAAGGTGCAAGAGATTATCATTCGCAGCCATTACAGAGTCCACAACAGCTCTTAGCCGCTCTTGCTGTATTGTAGCAACAGCTGACTCTAACTCTCCCTTGACCCCATTAATATTGGAGATCACTAATCACCATTTCAATCTTCACACAAATGTCATTTTTCATAGATTCTATTGATTGTTTATACATTTTAGCCGTAAGTGATTTTAATCTAATTCTCTAATTGAAATTTCAACTATGAAAAGCTAAAAGCGAGTCTACACAGCTTTAACACAACGGCTTTTTAAAGGAAAAACTCTGTGAGATAAAATGAGGAAAGATCCTCCAGTAGAACAAGATTCCAGATTAAATGGGACCCAAACCACACCACTCTTCTGTAACTAGGTAGAATAACCACCAGAGTTTTTTTTTCTTATTTGAGTAATGTTTAGCTTGCGTAAATTCTAAAGCATCCCAGTGAAGTATAGAATAATGAGACATAAGTATAAACTGCAATCTTTCAGCTATTCATTTAGTCAAGTGTCAAGTGAAGGAAGAGGGAGGGAAAGTGAGAACATGTTAATAAGTATACCCCTATTACCCCGGGTGTGTGGGTGGGGGGGGGTATCCTCTTATTGCTCCTCATGATCTTAATAGCCACAAGAAACTATTAACAAATGGCTTTCTTATATTCTATTATATTCACACCAATAAATAGTCTAAAATTTTAGAAAAGGGTGTTTCTAGAAAAAATAAGG
Organism: Hemibagrus wyckioides; assembly: GCF_019097595.1. Taxonomy (NCBI): domain Eukaryota; kingdom Metazoa; phylum Chordata; class Actinopteri; order Siluriformes; family Bagridae; genus Hemibagrus; species Hemibagrus wyckioides. Next base: position 25,882,402 of record NC_080723.1, read on the forward strand.
GCTAACAAACTATTAAAGTGTATACCCTGTAAGGTAATAATAGTTATTATACTGATTATAATAAAATGTTTATTTATGAATGCATTTCTCAGTGTAATCACATTTTATTGGATCCAGCTGCTGTGATGAGAAACAGGAGTAGCCACACTGTGAAAAAAAATCCTAATTTTACAGAAAATAACTATTTTTTTACAATAGTTTCCCGTTATTTAAAATTATATTTAAAAACCAGTAAAATGACCAATATTATCTTTAAATTAACAAATTGACTTCAATTTTAAGGATTATACCATTAATGAAAAATTACAGTAATTCTCTAATTCAGTAATTTTTTACAAAAAAATACTGTATTATTTTAACTGTATTTTTTCTGTTGTCTTAAATTACATAGCAATTTATGTAAAATTACAATAATAAATTGTAATTAAACAGGTAGCTTATTATATTAAATGTTTATGCCCATAACAACATTTTAACATTTCCCACCTTCATTTTACAGTAAAACTCATTTGTATGTGTATGTGTTGTATGTGTATTTCTACATTCAAACTCTGTAATTCTAAAAAGAAATTTAGTTAACTTTTGTCATTACACCAACGCATGTTTTTTTAAAGTTTTAAAACTTAAAGTTTTTTTAAAATATATGTAGGCCAAAATGTTTGACATTCAATTGACATCAAATCAATGTCATGTTTTAGATGTGAAATTGATGTCATATTGACATCACATTGACATCAATAATTCAGCTGTTTAGCACTTTTTCTTATAAGGCATTTGGCATCTGAAGCTGGTTTTGTAATGTCAAAAGAGTAATGTTAATTTTGGGGTCATTTTAATTTTGGTTTTTAAGGTTTGGTCTCCTGGGCAGCATGGTGGCTTAGTGGTTAGCACTGTTGCCTCACAGCAAGAAGGTCCTGGGTTTGAATCCTGGGTTCGATGTGTATGTTAGGTTGGTTGGTAATTCTAAATTGGAATACTCACATAGAAGTAAGTGTGTGGTTGTCTGTCTATATGTGTGACCCTGTGATGGACTGGTGGGGGGGGAGATGCTCCAGCAGACCCGTGTGACCCAAGTTAGGAATAAAGCTGGTATAGAAAATGGATCTGTTTGGACTAAGAAAGGGCCTGATAAAAATATTTCTTACTTTAATTACTTTTGTGTCATTATTTTGGTGTTCAAAATAAGACCTCAATATGTTGACGTCAATTTGATTTGCTTTTTTGACTTGTTTTTTGACAGAATTTTTTTGGTGTCAATTTGATATCATATAATAATAAAGGAAACATCTGTAAAATTACAGTGTTTTTCTGTAAAATATTTAAGAAAAATGTATGTAAAATGATTGTTTTTGCACTTTATTTGAATGAACGTATTTTACTTTAATTTTACGGTTTTTGTTTGGCAGCCGCTGCTGCCAGTGATTTGACCGTTTTTTTACGAGATTTTGTTTTACAGTGCAGTTATGAGGATGCATTTTTCATGTTTCTTTAAGAAATCTATTATCCAGATAGTTCTGTTATAAGGACAGAGGTGTGGAGGTGAGATGGTCTGCAGATTAGAAATAATTTCAGTGTGAAATCTGACTGGGAGCCAATGTAGTGCAGCTAAAATAGGAGTGATGTGTTCATATCTTCTGGTTCTAGTTAGGACTCTAGCTGCTGCATTCTGGACTAACTGGAGCTTGTTTCTGCTCCTACTGGAACATCCAGACAGTAAGACATTACAATAATCCAACCTAGAGGTAACAAAAGCATGAACTAGTTTCTCTGCATCATGAAGTGACATCATATTTCTTATCTTAGCAATATTCCTAAGATGGAAGAAGGCTACCCGAGTGATATTATCTACATGAGCTTCAAACGAAAGACCAGAGTCAATAATCACACCAAGATCTTTTACGGCTGGACAAGATGAAACCAAAAGACCATCCACCATTACTCTGTAATCAGAAAGCTCACTTCTAACTGCCTGTGGTCCTAGTACAAGCACCTCTGTCTTGTCTGAATTAAGCAGGAGGAAGTTAGTGACCATCCAGTGTCTAATGTCCTTTACACATTCTTCTGTCTTAATAAGCTGGTGTCTCTCATCTGATTTAGCTGAAACATATAGCTGTGTGTCATCTGCATAACAGTGGAAGCTAATACCATGTTTATGAATAATTACACCAAGGGGTAACATATATAGGGAGAAAAGCAGTGGGCCTAAAACAGAACCTTGTGGAACACCGAACATAACCTTGGTATGCATAGAGAAGTCACCATCTAGATCTACACACTGATAACGGTCAGTTTATCAAATAATTCAAATAAGTTGACCGGGGTAGAGGTCAGGCTGAGCTAATAGAGTAATATTGTTATCTGCATGGTTAGTTATCAATCCTGTGGTGTCCAATCAGTAAGGAGACACAACACTGATCAGAGGTCAGCAACAGGTCATTTACCACTTTAACCAACGCTGTCTCTGTGCTGTGATGAGGCTGAGTGAAAGATTTCTTCTTATCTGTGAACCAGTGCAGCTCAGGACACAGCAGATGTATGGTCAGATTACAGGAATTCATATCAACTGGATAAAATAATAACAGGAATTGATTAATTTAATAGAGATATAGAGAAATTAGTGGAATAAATCTTGTCTGTTGAATTGGAGTAGAAGTTCTAATCACTTATGTGGTTATATTTTTCTACTTAGTTATGATATGGTCTGTTGATGTCATCACCCTCGTGTAGAGTGTCCAGTACCCAGGGAGATGAGTGAATCTTACTCCAGGACACCAGGCTAACAGGAATCATCATATACATCTGATGAAAAAGGACACATTGATATGTTGACCTGTTGATCTAGCAGTGCTGTGGCTACTACAGTAAAGAGGGCTCTCCTTCCATGCAGTTTAGAATAACACCAGTTCAGTTTGGAGACATTTCTGTCCTGATATTTTTGTGGTCTGTTTTAAATGAGCATTCAGTACGATACACTGATCAGCCATAACATTATAACCACCTGCCTAATATTGAGTTGGTCCACCTTTTGCTGCCAGAACAGCCCTGACCCGTTGAGGCATGGACTCCACTAGATTCCTGAAGGTGTGCTGTGGGATCTGGCACCAAGATGTTAGCAGCAGATCCTTTAAGTTCTGTATGTTCTAATGCTCACATGCCCATTGTTGGAGCTTTCGCGGTGCACAGGGGTCAGCATGGGCACCCTGACCAGTCTGCGGCTATGAGGCCCCATACGCAACAAACTGTGATGCACTGTGTATTCTGACCCCTTTCTCTCAGAACCAGCATTAACTTCTTCAGCAATTTGAGCAACAGTATCTCATCTGTTGGATCGGATCACACGGGCCAGCCTTCACGTGCATCAATGAGCCTTGACCACCCATGACCCTGTCTCCTTACACTTGTCCATTGTTTCTGCTTCTAACATCAACTTTGAGGACAAAATTTTGACTTGCTGCCTAATATATCCCACCCACTAACAGGTGCCATGATGAGGAGATCATCAGTCTTATTCACTCAGTCACTGGTCATTACGTAATGGCTGGTCAGTGTATATATATAGAGTGTTGATAATTATGATGATGAATATTTTCTCTCTCTTCGTTTTTCAGGAAGGGAAAAAAACACAGTATTATCCTGAGGACTCAGCTGAGTGTCCGTGTTCACGCCTGCATCGGTCAGTCTCACTTTACACACATTGGAACATGATCATGGAATGACAGAGATCTGTGTGTGTGTGTGTTCTGTGGTTAGTTCACTGTGCCTGTTATAGCTCTCAGCTGACCTGCTCTCGCTCTCTCACTCACACACACACACACACACACACAGAGTGCTGAGTGTACAGTAGAGGAGGACGCAGACGTGTGTGTCTGTCTTTCTATATTTAGTCTCTCTGGAGTCGTTTCCTTTCTGAAAGTGAAGTAGGAGATTGTCATGCAAACACACACACACACACACACACACATTCATTGGCTGTAGTTTACTGTGCAAATCTTTGTGTGTATTTGGAGCTGAATTTTTCTGTGTGTGTGTAATTGGAGATGTTTCCACCTTTCAAACAAGATCAACAATATAAATCAAAAATAAAGGACAATAACACAATAGAAATAATAATAAAAACCCTCAGTTCTGTGTTCCTGCTCAGAACCAGCTGCTTATTCACAACACCAGTTGGTTTTACGCTGAACGGTGAATCACTCTGAGCTCTGCATGCTCAAAAACAAAACTGTAAAATTCAGACATCTCTTAAAGGAGTCAACACACACACACACACACAGACACACACACAGACACACACAGACACACACACACACACAGACACACACACACACAGACACACACACAGACACACACACACACAGTTTCTGAAGCCGTTCTAAAATTGCAGGGTGTCAGGCAGAAAGATTCAAACCTACCAGAGAAAGAAGTGTCTGTGTGTGTGTGTGTCTGTGTGTGTGTGTGTGTGTGTGTGTGTGTGTGTGAAATTAGTTAAAAGTGTGTGTGAGTTGAGGAGAAATGAACTCACACATCTATGATAGAATAAACAGGATAAAGCAGTGCAGAAAACACACACACACAGACACACACACACAACAGTAAGGATAAAAACACCAGAAAATTCTCATGAAGATCTGGAGAAGCCTACAAGCTGATAGGAGGTGAAAGCGGCGATTAGCCAGTGTCTTTAAATAAGTGTCAGTAAATGTACACAGGTGCAGATCGTATTTATCTGTCTCCATGAGGGTCAGTGGAGGAATGGGACGTCCTGAGGGACAGGAACACAGTTAAACACTTTATTATGAATGAACTGATAATATGTTTGAACACACAGATATGGACAGGACAGGAGGACCATTCAGAATCTGAAATTAAGAAACACAACTCAACACACTCAACTCAGGTGAGGTATCTCCAGCGAGATCGATCAGCAGCGGCATCTTCTGCCTCGTCCCATGCGATGTCCAGGGTCCTTAAGTCGTCAATGAAAGTCTGGCGCCATGTTGTGTGAGGACGGCCTTGTTTCCATCTTCCTCATGGCGGGGTCCAAGTGATGACAAATTTTGGGAGCCGTGGGTGCTGCTCTCGGAGGACGTGGCCCGTGAATCGCATCCATCACAGCCATCTCTGCTGGGCTACATTGAGTCTTCTGGTGATCATGGCAGACGTTTTCCATGTTTCGCAGGTGTAGATTGCAGTAAGTATGATGATGGAATTCAGCAGATGAATTTTCGTTGTTGTGTCGATGGTCTTATTCGCCCAAATCGGTCGAGGCCATTGGAAGACTGATCCGGCTTTTGCAATCTGGCATACCACATCATGTTCGGTGTCGCCATCGCTCGGTATGAGGCTACCCAGACAGGTGAATCTGTCAAACTCCTCAATCCACTGCCGCATATCCAAATCTCATAATCTTGATCTTGTTCCTGCTAATCCGAAGGCCAACCTTGGCCACTTCTTGCTCTAGACTTTTCGTCATTGCCTTCATATTCTTCCTGATGTCG